>NC_048300.1:31688841-31713510 GCF_013100865.1 Trachemys scripta elegans | reverse complement strand
TAATCTTAAAACCAGACAGGTCCGTCGCCCCCACCGTTTCCCTCGGAAGGCCGTTCCAATATTTCACCCCTCTGACGGTCAGAAACCTGCGTCTAATTTCAAGCCTGAACCTCCCCACGGCCAGTTTATATCCATTCGTTCTCGTATCCACATTAGTACTAAGCTGGAATAATTCTTCTCCCTCCCTCGTATTAATCCCTCTAATATAGTTAAAGATAGCAATCATATCCCCCCTCAGCCTTCGCTTTGTCAGACTAAACAACCCAAGCTCCTCTAGTCTCCTTTCATACGACAGGTTTTCCATTCCTCTGATCATCCTAGTCGCCCTTCTCTGCACCCGTTCCAGTTTGAGTTCATCTTTTTTAAACATGGGAGACCAGAACTGCACACAGTACTCCAAATGAGGTCTCACCAGCGCCTTATACAATGGAAGCAGGACCTCCTTATCCCTACTAGATATACCTTGCCTAATGCATCCCAAGACCGCATTGGCTTTTTTCACCGCCACGTCACATTGTCGACTCATAGTCATCCTGCAGTCTACAAGGACCCCTAGGTCCTTCTCCTCTTCCGTTACTTCTAACCAATGCGTCCCCATCTTGTAACTAAAATTGTTATTAGTCATCCCCAAGTGCATCACCTTACACTTTTCACTATTAAATTTCATCCTATTTCTGATACTCCAATTCTCAAGCTCATTCAAGTCTCCCTGCAGAATATCCCTATCCTCCTCCGAATTTGCAATGCCTCCCACCTTCGTATCATCCGCAAACTTTATCAGCCCACTCCTGCAATCGGTTCTGAGGTCAGTTATAAATAGATTAAATAAGATGGGTCCCAAAACCGAACCTTGAGGCATTCCACTAGTAACCTCCCTCCAACCTGACAGTTCACCCTTTAATACGACCCGCTGCATTCTCCCCATTAACCAATTCCTTATCCACCTCTGGATTTTCATATCGATCCCCATGTTTTCCAGTTTAACCAATAATTCCTCATGGGGTACAGTATCAAACGCTTTACTGAAATCCAGGTATATTAGGTCCACCGCATTTCCCTTATCTAATAACAGTTACTTTCTCAAAGAAGGAGATCAGATTCGTTTGGCACGATCTGCCCTTCGTAAAACCATGTTGTAATTTATCGCAATTGCCATTAACCTCAAGGTCCTCAACTAGTTTCTCTTTCAGAATTTTCTCCAGCAGCTTGCACACTACAGATGTTAAACTAACAGGCCTGTAGTTACCCGGATCACGTTTTTTCCCTTTCTTGAAAATAGGAACCACATTAGCTATTCTCCAGTCTAACGGGACCACCCCTGAGTTTACAGATTCATTAAATATTATCGCTAATGGGCCTGCTATTTCCCGTGCCAATTCCTTCAATATTCTCGGATGAAGATCGTCCGGTCCTCCCGACTTAGCCCCATTAAGGTGTTCAAGTTTTGTTTCTACCTCGGATACGGTAATCCCCAATCCTGTATGCCCCTCTGTATTGGTGCTAGTATTCCTAATACCTTCATTGGTCTCATTAAACACCGATGCAAAATATTCATTGAGATATTGCGCCATGCCTAGATTATCTTTAATCTCCTCTCCGGCTATAGTCTTCAGCGGTCCCACTTCTTCTTTCTTTGCTTTCTTCCTATTTATATGGCTGTAAAACCTCTTACTATTGCTTTTAATTCCCCTCGCTAGGTCCAACTCTACACGGCCTTTGGCCTTTCTCACTCTATCTCTACATTCTCTGACTTCACTAAGGTAAGTTTCCTTACTGATCCCTCCCCTCTTCCACTCTTTGTACGCTTTCTGTTTTTTCCTAATTGCCCCTTTGAGTCGGTCGCTCATCCAGCTCGGTCTAAATCTCTTGCTTAGTGATCTTTTTCCCTTTTTTGGGATACAGGCCTCTGACAGCTCATGCATCTTTAACTTAAAGTAATCCCAGGCTTCTTCTGCCTTTAGATCCATTAATATGTTTGCCCAATCCACTTCCCTTACCAGTCCCCTTAATTTGTTAAAATTGGCCTTTTTAAAATTATAAACCCTAGTCTTTGACTTAATTCTGTTATTCCTTCCATTTAGTTTAAACCGAATTAGCTCATGATCACTGGAGCCCAAGTTGTCCCCTACTACCACTTCCTCAACGAGGTCCTCACTACTTACCAGAATCAAATCTAAAATGGCTTCCCCCCTTGTCGGTTCAGCTACCACTTGATGAAGGAATTGATCAGCAAGCACATCTAGGAACATCTGAGCCCTATTATTGCTACTAGCGTTTGTTCCCCAATCTATATCCGGGAAGTTAAAGTCCCCCATAATTACACAGTTTCTATTAGTATTTACTTCCCTAAATACATTAAATAGTTCCTTATCCATATCCTGGGTCGATCCTGGCGGTCTATAGCACACCCCAAGCACTATCCCCGGAGAGGCTCTAGTAGTCCTTTTACCCAGTGTGAGTATTGCCCACACAGACTCCGTGTTATCTATTCCATCCACTATTATTTCTTTACAGCTTATTTCACTATTGACATACAATGCCACCCCCCCACCTTTACCTTTGTCCCGGTCTTTCCTAAACAGTGCATACCCCTCCATACCTGTGTGCCAGTCGTGACTGCCATTCCACCACGTTTCAGTTATTCCTACGATATCCGGTTTCAATTCTTGGACCAGGAGCTCCAATTCCTCCATTTTATTACCTAGGCTTCTCGCATTGGTGTATAAACACCCTAATGTATGTCGTTTAGCCTGTCTCCCATTAGTAGCACTATATGTTGCGGGCCTCTTTATGTCCGTCCCCCCTGTCCTTCCTATGTCCAATCTCATCTCCCCGGCTATGTCTCCTCTTATTTCACTCACCTTTTCAATACTGGAATCTGGCGTGGAGATTAACTGTGCATCTCCCAACCGTCTCCCCAAACTTCCTAGTTTAAAGCTCTTTTGATAAGATGAGCCAGCCTCCCTCCCAAAAGTCTATTTCCTTCCCTACTCAGGTGAAGCCCATCCCGCGAGAACAGGTGTCTGTCCCCGAAAGCCTCCCAGTGGCCATACATCCCAAAGCCCTCCTTATAGCACCACTCCCTTAGCTAACTATTTATTCTCACAATCCTATCAGCCCTTTGCTGCCCTTCCCTCGGAACGGGCAGAATCCCACTAAAGATAATCTGAGCCTCTATCTCCTTGAGCGTCTTCCCCAGCCTGGCATAATCTCCCTTGATTCTCTCTAACGAGAACCTAGCTGTGTCATTCGTTCCTACATGAAGGATTATCAAGGGGTTCTTACCTGCTCCTTTTAGGATCCTTTTCAACCGCAGGTCCACATCGCGTATCTTTGCCCCCGGTAGACAGCACACCCTTCTGTTCTCCGGGTCCTCCCTGGTCACAGGCCTGTCCAATCTCCTCAGTAAAGAGTCTCCAATTACATACACCTGCTGTCGCCTGGCAACAGTGCGATCTAGTAATCTAGTCTCTGATCCCTCTAGTCCTGACCTGTGTCTGTTCCTATCTTCCCTTATGCTCCCCCTTATGCCTTCCTGAATCCTCCAGGGGCCCAGAATTGGTGCTGTCTCCATCAACTCCTCCCCTCTCTCTCTTGGACTAGCTGCTCTTCTCTTCTTCCTCACCCTCCCACCTTCAGTCACCACCTGCTGCCCCTCCACCTCATTATCCAAACACCCAAACCTGTTCCTGAGTTCTATTCCCCCGTCACTGGCCCTTCTTTTCCTTGGCCTGCTTCTCACAGTCACATGCTTCCACCTCCCTTGTTCTCCCCCTTCCATTCCCCTCTCACCGTCCTCTACCTCTGCCTCCACCTGCACCGCAGAGCATTCCCCTTCAGCCCCCCCTTGCCTGTCCTCCATCAGCTGCTCCAACCCCCGCTGGAACTCCACCAGGGTATCTACCTGCATCTCCAACCCCTTAATCTTTTCCTCCAGTAACACTATAAGGCGACACTTCATACACACATACCTTTGTTCCAGCTCCCCTGCTAGGAGTATATACATACCACAGCTTCCACATGCAGCCATCTGCATTCCGTTTGCTGCTGCTTGGCTCATGGCTGCTGCAGTCTCTGCCCTCAGCACCTAGGGACACAGAGCACACAACACCCCGTGCCCTCCTGCCTCCCCCTTTACCTCCCGCTGCAAACTCCCTCTCAAACTCCCCTGTTAGCCGCCCTGTTTGCTGCCTCCGGTGCTGCTGCCTGGCTGGGCGGCCGCTTTTATGGGCCCCCTACTCAGTCAAGCCCCGCCCCCTAATCAGGGCTCGGCGTCCCTCCCAGCACCCTGCCCCTACAGGCCTCTACAAACACACAAGGACAACAAACACAGATACCTTCTCCTCCAATGAGAACTCCCTCTCAAACTCCCCTGTTAGCCGCCCTGTTTGCTGCCTCCGGTGCCCAGAAAGGGATGGGGATCTAGTAAAGAGGGTTCAGGCAGAGGAGCGGGTGTGGGGGTGCTTGGGGGCTGTACAAAGGCAGAGAAGTGGGCTGTGATTTACTCGCAGAGGAGGGTGGAGGAGGAGAGGGGGTATCAGGAGGGTTGCGGGAGAAGAGGTGCAGGGGAAGGGGGAGGTGTGGGAGGAGAGGGCTGGGGGAGGGTACAAGGGGAGAGATGCAGGTGAAGGGAGAGTTCAAGGGGAAGGGGTGCAGCGAAAGAGTGATAGGGAAAGGTACAAGTGGAGGGGCTGCGAGCGGGATGGGGAGTGCAAGGGTTGAGAGGGGCAGGCGCTGACAGCTGCTTCCCCAGCCCCGAGCAGGCAGAGCCGAGAGGACAGACACTGACCCCCCAGATGCCCGAGCCGCGGGGGTCCCCTGGCGGGGCAGTATCTGCTGCCCTGCTCAGAGCCGGGCTCTGCCTCTCCCCGCCCAGGGCAGGCAGCACGGGGCTGAGGCAGCGGAGGTGCGTGGTGGGCTGGGTTCGGGGGCAGGAGGGGGTGGCGGCAGTTCCCTGGCAGCTCGGGCTGCCCAGCCACTTGCCCTGTCAGCGCGCAAGCCGGGATCCGCGCCCCCTGCCCAGCTCGGCGGCGCCCTGCACAACCCACTCGAGCTGGGAAACGCCGCACCGCCCTGGGGAGACTCAGAGCGGCAGCAGTGGCGGCAGCAGGACCCCTCCCCCCTCCCTGCATTCTGGGCCCCACTTCCCTCCCTCCCCGGCTCCTCACACACAGGCTGGACTGCAGTCAGGGCCGGCTCCAGGCACCAGCTTCTCAAGCAGGTGCTTGGGGCGGCCGTTCCGGACAGGGGCGGCAGTTCCAGGTATTCGGCGGCAATTCGGCGGACGGTCCCTCACTCTGCCTGGGAGTGAAGGACCTCCCGCCGAATTGCCGCTGCAGATCGCGATCACGGCTTTTTTTAGATCGCGATCGTGGCTTTTTTTTGTTTGTTTCTTTGTTTTGGCTGCTTGGGGCAGCCAAAACCCTGGAGCCGGCCCTGACTGCAGTTCAGGCTGCCCTGCCACTGGAGAGCCAGAGCATCATCCCGCAGAGCTGAGCCCCTCTCGCCGCCGCAGCCTGGGCTCAGCTGCGGGGATGATGCTCTGGCTCTCCAGCCGCAGGGCAGCCTGAACTGCAGTCCAGCCTGTGCAACTCAGGCTGCCATGAGCGCCATCTAGCTACTGAAGCCAGAACTGCAGTGTCAGTTCCAGCTCAGCCTGAAAGCCTTAGCTGACAGGGAACATCTTGGTTCAGGGCCGGCTCCCAGCTTTTTGCGCCCCAAGCAAAAAATAAGGGGGGGGGGGGGCTGGAGTGCGGCCCCTTGGAAAGTGCCGCCCCAAGCACATGCTTGGAGCACTGGTGCTTAGAGCCGGCCCTGTGTCAGACAATACTAATTCCACTGGCTCTTGTCCCAGACCTCTTGGAGCCAGGACTGGCAATGAGTGGGCAGCTCATGCACTCAAATTCATGACATGGCAGGTTTCCATATATATGTAACATCAGCGAAGCGGAGTAATTGGCAATGTGGCCTCAGTCATCGGGACCAGAGTTTCAAAAGAGCTTAGCATGTTGGGCACTGAGCTATTTGAATACTTGAATAGGTGTCCATTACAGCTGCTGGATGCTGAGCAGTTTTGGAAAATCTGATCTTTATTTAGGTGCCTAAATGGGGTCTGTGCTCTTTTGACAATCTGGTCTCGGTTTAGATTACTGAGCACTTGAAGATTTGGTCCTGAGCTCCTTTGGAAACATAGGCCCATATCAGACATATAGAATGGAAATCTGGGAAGCCATAGTGGCTCATCTTCAGATGCTGTGTCCCCATCTTTGATGGTGGTGGTAATGGGCGTGAGGGAGGTGAAATGGAAGAATTTTTAAAATGGACCGAAAGAAAGAAAAAGTATTGAAAGAGGAGAAGTGAAATGGGCAGAAAGGTGTAAAAACAGGCGGAAAGGGAGGGAAGTGGCCAGAACAGATGAATCAGGAATTAAGAGAGGAGACATAGTGAAAGTGGTTTCTGTAAAGGGAAAACATGTTTTACTAATCTATTAGAGTTCTTTGAAGGGGTCAACAAATATGTGGACAAGGGGGATCCAGTGGACATAGTTACTTAGATTTCCAGAAAGCCTTTGACAAGGTCCCTGGAACTAAGTATGGTTTGTAACCTGTCCTTTAAATCGGCTTCTGTACCCAATGACTAGAAGATAGCTAATGTAATGCCAATATTTAAAAAGTGCTCTATAGGTGATCCCGGCAATTACGGACCGGTAAGTCTAACGTCAGTACCGGGCAAATTAGTTGAAACAATCGTAAAGAATAAAATTGTCAGACACATAGAAGAACATAAATTGTTGGGCAAAAGTCAACATGGTTTCTGTAAAGGGAAATCATGTCTTACTAATCTATTAGAGTTCTTTGAAGGGGTCAACAAACATGTGGACAAGGGGGATCCAGTGGACATAGTTACTTAGATTTCCAGAAAGCCTTTGACAAGGTCCCTCATCAAAGGCTCTTAACTAAATTAAGTTGTCATGGGATAAGAGGGAAAATCCTTTCATGGATTGAGAACTGGTTAAAAGACAGGGAACAAAGGGTAGGAATAAATGGTAAATTTTCAGAATGGAGAGGGGTAACTAGTGGTGTTCCCCAAGGGTCAGTCCTAGGACCAATCCTATTCAACTTATTCATAAATGATCTGGAGAAAGGTGTAAACAGTGAGGTGGTAAAGTTTGCAGATGATACTAAACTGCTCAAGATAGTTAAGACCAAAGCAGACTGTGAAGAACTTCAAAAAGTGATTGGGCAACAAAATGGCAAATGAAATTTAATGTGGATAAAAGTAAAGTAATGCACATTGGGAAAAATAACCTCAACTATACATACACTATGATGGGGGCTAATTTAGCTACAACTAATCAGGAAAAAGATCTTGGCGTCATCGCGGATAGTTCTCTGAAGACGTCCACGCAGTGTGCAGTGGCAGTCAAAAAAAGCAAACAGGATGTTAGGAATCATTAAAAAGGGGATAAAGAATAAGACAGAGGATATCTTATTGCCCTTATATAAATCCATGGTACACCCACATCTCGAATACTGCGTACAGATGTGGTCTCCTCATCTCAAAAAAGATATACTGGCATTAGAAAAGGTTCAGAGAAGGGCAACTAAAAATGATTAGGGGTTTGGAACGGGTCCCATATGAGGAGAAATTAAAGAGGCTAGGACTTTTCAGTTTGAAAAAGAGGAGACTAAGGGGGGGATAAGATAGAAGTATATAAAATCATGAGTGGTGTGGAGAAAGTGAATAAGGAAAAGTTATTTACTTGTTCCCATAATCTAAGAACTAGGGGCCACCAAATGAAATTAATGAGCAGCAGGTTTAAAACAAATAAAAGGAAGTTCTTCTTCACACAGTGCACAGTCAACCTGTGGAACTCCTTGCCTGAGGAGAGTTTAAAAAAAGAACTAGATAAATTCATGGCTATTAGCCAGGATGGGTAAGGAATGGTGTCCCTAGCCTCTGTTTGTCAGAGGGTGGAGATGGATGGCAGGAGAGAGATCATTTGATCATTATCTGTTAGGTTCACTCCCTCTGGGACACCTGGCATTGGCCACTGTCGGTAGACAGTATACTGGGTTGGATGGACCTTTGGTCTGACCCAGTATGGTCATTCTTATGTTCTTATGAAAGGAAGAGGAGAAAACAAGTATAATTAAAGTTGCCATCTGACGACTAAATTTCATCCTTGTTACTTATAGTCAAAAAATTTCATTAGCACTTCCCCATAGGTTGGCCTTCTTTGCAGTTATAGGCCTTGTCTACACTAAAGGGAAAAGTCGATCTAAGCTACGCAATTTGAGTTACATGAATAGTGTAACTCAAATCGACGTAGCTTAGATCTACTTACTGCAGGGTTCACACTATGTGATGTCGACGGGAGATGCTCTCCCATCGACTCCCCTTACTCTTCTTGATCCGGTGGAATACATGAGTCGACGGGAGAGCGATCTGCAGTCAATTTAGTCACCATGCATCAATCCCCCGGGTAAGTGTAGACAAACCCATATTAACCACAAGTGTCTTGGGGAAAGCCTGCTCTCAGGATAATGGTACATAATTATGTGTTTGTTGCTGGTGCAAATGTGGCTAGTGACAGCTTGTGGTTTGGTGATTGTTTTTAGTCATTATCCTTTAGGCAAAGGGAGAGGGGTACCTAATGCAGGAAGACCATTTAAGTGGTCTAGTTTCTGACTTTCTGAAAGTTATGTATATCTCACATTGATCTTGTTTATTGCTACCCAGGCCCATTTTAGCTGAGAGTAATAGTTAAATGGAAAGTATAATTTATTCTACTATAGTTTTGGGAAATTACAATATTTTCACAGCTTCTGAGTGCTGAGGAAAGATTTGTGCTCCAGGAATGAGTTATTTCCTTGTTAGAAAAGAATGAACAAAGGCTTTTTTCATAATCTATTTTTATTTACAATATGTCCATAATTTCTGTTACTGGTTCTGAATAAGGATGGATAAAAACTTACATAGATGTAGACCCACTTTCACAATGTCAACCAAACAGCCAGGAATTCCAGATCCCAATTAAACTATTTTTTTTTTACATCTCCCTAATAAAGTCCTTTTCTAAAAGCATGTAGATTTTACATTTATAAAGATTTTATAAATCGTGTCAGTCTACATCTCCACCGCTCCATGTAGGATGCTATGGACTGATACATTTGTTCATCGTGGACAAGCCGATTTTCCATCTTTATCCAGCTACTCTGCAACATAAAGGGTGCAAACTAGAACTCAGTGAATTTCCCACTTCAATATAAGTTTATTTTCCTTTGCAGATCAACTTTAAATGGGTTATGCTTTTCTTTTTTTCCCCTTTTGCTACTGTAGGGTGTGTAAAGAAGGCCTGAAAGGTCCTCTCTTTTAATGTTCATTTTTCCTGCTTGCCTTTTATTTTAGACATGTCAGTAATGTCAAATCTGATCTTCCATTTTTTTCTGGAGAATTTATTGGAGGTCTCCATTCAAAATCCATATCTTCCTGGGGACTATATTGAAGAGATGGGGCTGTTGAACTTTTAAAATCATTTTCAGACTTCATTTCCCTCAAAGTTTGTGTGTGTTTATTTTGGGGTGGTTTTTGTTTGTTTTGCTTTTGTTTGGTTGGGTTTTGGTCAGGAGTTTGAAATAAATAAGTAGGTATTAAGAAACACAAACTAAAAACAAAGGGTTTTTAAAAGTCTGAATAAAAACCACTGGTCCCTCTCAGTTACTCAGGTTTCACTTCCTTGTTGTCTGTGAAGTCATAATTTACTAGTTCTCAGATTGTCCAGAGAATCTTCAATCAAAAACAGGATACATAAGACCTAAATTTCTAATGTAAAAAACCAAACTCTTAAACAAAAAGCTTTCAGGGCTTCTTTATACAATTATGAAATAAGAGAGGGCACAGCCTCCCTTTTTTTTTTCTCCTTTGCGAGTCACTTAAATGTTTTGCTAACTGCTCATCAACAGTTATCTTTTGATTGCACTTCTTTAAGCACTGACAACCAGCTTTTCAAAAGGATGTAGATGTCGAAAGAGATTCAAGGGGGTTGAGGTAATATCTTTTATTGGACCAACTTCTGTTGGTGAGAGAGACAAGTTTTCAAGCCACACAGGAGCTCTTCTTCAGGTCTGGGAAAGGTACTCACAGTGTCACAGCAAAATGCAAGGTGTTTAGTGTAAGTAGTTAGCACATGTAAGGGACCACTCTACCTTGAATGGTTCCTTGCAATATGTGCTAACTACTTATGCTAAACAATCTGTTCCACCTTGCATTTTGCTTTGATGCTGGAAGTACCTTTCCCAAACCTGAAGGGCTCTGTGTGACTTGAAAGCATGTCCCTCTCTGTGATGCTGTCTAACGGATTGCCAGCTCAGGCTAGAGCAATAGGGCAGTTCACTTGTATGTGAATATCAAAGAAATGCTAAAAAGTCATAGGGTGTTCAAGCCAATTCACTTGTTAGAATAGATCAAAAGGAGATGTTGAGTTTATTGTTTTCACCTATCTGCTATCACATTACATGTAGTTACATTGTGTATACCTGATAATTAGAAAATCCTAGATCAAAGGTGTGTTAGGATGAGAATGTACTTAATGTTTAAAACTTCATGAAAACTAATGAAGAATTTGTTCTGGCTATTACATTGTGTTTACATTACGTTTGCCCATCACATGAGATTGGAGCTTTGAAAATGTAAAAGACTGCTAACTTCAAAGCATGGGTCATTATGTTCAACAATGACAGGTTTCAGAGTAACAGCCGTGTTAGTCTGTATCCGCAAAAAGAAGAACAGGAGTACTTGTGGCACCTTAGAGACTAACAAATTTATTAGAGCATAAGCTTTCGTGGACTACAGCCCACTTCTTCGGATGCATATAGAATGGAACATATATTGAGGAGATATATATACACACATACAGAGAGCATAAACAGGTGGGAGTTGTCTTGCCAACTCTGAGAGGCCAATTAAGTAAGAGAAAAAAAACTTTTGAAGTGATAATCAAGATAGCCCAGTACAGACAGTTTGATAAGAAGTGTGAGAGTACTTACAAGGGGAGATAGAGTCAATGTTTGTAATGGCTCAGCCATTCCCAGTCCTTATTCAACCCGGAGTTGATTGTGTCTAGTTTGCATATCAATTCTAGCTCTGCAGTCTCTCGTTGGAGTCTGTTTTTGAAGTTTTTCTGTTGTAATATAGCCACCCGCAGGTCTGTCACTGAATGACCAGACAGGTTAAAGTGTTCTCCCACTGGTTTTTGAGTATTTTGATTCCTGATGTCAGATTTGTGTCCATTAATTCTTTTGCGTAGAGACTGTCCGGTTTGGCCAATGTACATGGCAGAGGGGCATTGCTGGCACATGATGGCATATATCACATTGGTAGATGTGCAGGTGAACGAGCCCCTGATGGTATGGCTGATGTGATTAGGTCCTATGATGATGTCACTTGAATAGATATGTGGACAGAGTTGGCATCGGGGTTTGTTACAAGGATAGGTTCCTGGGTTAGTGGTTTTGTTCAGTGATGTGTGGTTGCTGGTGAGTATTTGCTTTAGGTTGGGGGGTTGTCTGTAAGCGAGGACAGGTCTGTCTCCCAAGATCTGTGAGAGTAAAGGATCATCTTTCAGGATAGGTTGTAGATCTCTGATGATGCGCTGGAGAGGTTTTAGTTGGGGGCTGAAGGTGACAGCTAGTGGTGTTCTGTTATTTTCTTTGTTGGGCCTGTCTTGTAGGAGGTGACTTCTGGGTACTCGTCTGGCTCTGTCAATCTGTTTTTTCACTTCAGCAGGTGGGTATTGTAGTTTTAAGAATGCTTGATAGAGATCTTGTAGGTGCTTGTCTCTATCCGAGGGATTGGAGCAAATGCGGTTATATCTTAGAGCTTGGCTGTAGACAATGGATCGTGTGGTGTGTCCTGGATGGAAGCTGGAGGCATGTAGGTAAGTGTAGCGGTCAGTAGGTTTCCGGTATAGGGTGGTATTGATGTGACCATCGCTTATTAGCACAGTAGTGTCCAGGAAATGGACTGCTTGTGTGGATTGATCTAAGCTGAGGTTGATGGTGGGATGGAAATTATTGAAATCATGGTGAAATTCCTCAAGGGCTTCTTTTCCATGGGTCCAGATGATGAAGATGTCATCAATGTAGTGCAAGTAGAGTAGGGGCGTTAGGGGACGAGAGCTAAGGAAGTGTTGTTCTAAGTCAGCCATAAAAATGTTGGCATATTGTGGGGCCATGCGGGTACCCATAGCAGTGCCGCTGACTTGAAGGTATATATTGTCCCCAAATGTGAAATAGTTGTGGGTGAGGACAAAATCACAAAGTTCAGCCACCAGGTTAGCTGTGACATTATCAGGGATACTGTTCCTGATAGCTTGTAGTCCATCTTTGTGTGGAATATTGGTGTAGAGGGCTTCTACGTCCATAGTGGCCAGGATGGTGTTTTCTGGAAGATCACCGATGGATTGTAGTTTCCTCAGGAAGTCAGTGGTGTCTCGAAGATAGCTGGGAGTGCTGGTAGCGTAGGGTCTTAGGACAGAGTCTACATAACCAGACAAGCCTGATGTTAGGGTGCCAATGCCTGAGATGATGGGGCGTCCAGGATATCCAGGTTTATGGATCTTGGGTAGCAAATAGAATATCCCTGATCGGGGTTCTAGGCATGTGTCTGTACGGATTTGTTCCTGTGCTTTGTCAGGGAGTTTTTTTAGCAGATGGTGTAGTTTCTTTAGGTAATCCTCAGTGGGATCAGAGGATAATGGCCTGTAGAATGTGGTGTTAGAGAGCTGTCTAGCAGCCTCCTGGTCATATTCCAATTTATTCATGATGACGACAGCACCTCCTTTGTCAGCCTTTTTGATTATGATGTCAGGGTTGTTTCTGAGGCTGTAGATGGCGTTGTGTTCAGCATGGCACAGGTTATGTGGCAAGTGATGTTGCTTTTCCACAATTTCAGCCTTTGCACGTCGACGGAAGCAATCTATGTAGAAATCCAGTCTGTTGTTTCGACCGTCCGGAGGAGTCCATGCAGAATCCTTTTTTTTGTAGTGCTGGTAGGGAGGATTCTGTGGGTTAGTATGCTGTTCAGAGGTATGTTGGAAATATTCTTTGAGTCGGAGACGTCGAAAGTAGGATTCTAGGTCACCGCAGAACTGTATCATATTCATGGGTCTGGAGGGACAAAAGGAGAGGCCCCGAGATAGGACAGACTCTTCTGCTGGGCTAAGAGTATAGCTGGAAAGATTAACAATATTGCTGGGTGGGTTAAGGGAACTACTGTTGTGGCTGCTTGTGGCATGTAGCAGTTTAGATAGTTTAGTGTCCTTTTTCCTTTGTAGGGAGGCAAAGTTTGTCTTGTAAATGGCTTGTCTAGTTTTTGTAAAGTCTATCCATGAGGAAGTTTGTGTGGAAGGTTGGTTTCTTATGAGAGTATCCAGTTCTGAGAGCTCATTCTTAATCTTTCCCTGTTTGCTGTATAGGATGCTGATCAGGTGGTTTCGCAGTTTCTTTCCCCTCCACTCTTTTCCCCTGACTCTTCTTATACCTGGACAACACAGTTTTTACAGTAGTCATGCTACTATCAGGCAGGTAACCCACACCCTTGCAAAAACTAGAGCCCTGACACAGAGTTAATATAGCCTGCAGCAGTATTATCTACTGCATAAAGTGAGAAGAATGATCTGGACATTAGCTCCTCTTCTTCCTTCTGTCATCTCCAAGCCCCCCAGAACCCAATCTTCAGATGGAGAGGGGCTTCCTTAGGGGTGTAGAAAAGGAGCATTTGGACCTAAATTAGCAAGCCAATAGACAAAGTAATATGAGGCTAGAACAGAAACTTCATGCAGGAACAGAATAGAAAGAATGCAGGAATAAGGCAGAGGTTTTACCGTTTGCTGAGCTGCACTATAAAATAAAACAAAACTATATTATAAAACTGCTGTATTTGAAATCCAAAGGCAGATGCTAACTGTAAGGATCCTTAGGTTATGGGCTGGAGATCATCTATCTATTCAAGTATTTATACTGTTATTGTTACCCCAGTATCCGGAGTAAAAAATTCTGGAGAAGTGGCTACCAGAAGTATTGCATTTAAATGTGAAAAAGGATCTGGTCTCCGTAGATCAGATTCACTGCCTAACTAGAAGAGGAAATCCAATCAAAAGCAGGCACAATGACTGATAAGTTATTGAATGTGTTGTAGCATTAGACTGCATATAGCTGAAGTAAATTAAAAAACACTTCTGTATTTTCTTTGGTAAAATTTTAACATTATAATCTGTTTTTGGAAAAACAAGTGTGTGATCACTTGAAATAAAGTATTGCCGCAATAGTAATGCAGGCTCACAAACAATAAGAGGGTTCAAATACTTGCTAAATTGTTTGCTGACTAACTATACTCTGGCTTAATTTACAACACAACCACAGTCCAATCAAGGGACCCAGTTACAATAGCTGTCTACTGACCCATTTATAAGGGCCCTCCAATTACTCTCATTATTTATCCGCAGTGGAACAGCTTCAACAGGAGGGATGGAGGGAACCCCACATCAGAATATCTGATAGCCCAGTGGCTAGAGCACTCCCCTGAGATGTGGGAGAACCCTGTTCATAGCCTCAGGAAAGTCCTCAAACTACTGGGCTATCAGATATTCTGATATGGGGCTCCCTCCATCTCTCCTGTTGAAGCTGTTTCACTGCAGCTAAATAATGAAAGAGTGATTGGAGCAGGGGGAATAGACTCTGGGGGCTTGTCTACGCTACAAAATTAGGTCAACTTAAGTTAGGTCAACCTACAGCCACTGCAGTAATTAAATGAGCTGTTGGTGTCCACACTATCCTCCTTCTGCCCATGGTGCACATACTCACCAGGAGCGCTTGTACCGATTGTGGGGCACTGACAGCCACACAAGGCTAGGGTGACCAGACAGCAAGTGTGAAAAATTGGGACAGGGGGTGGGGGGTAATAGGAGCCTATCTAAGAAAAAGACCCAAAAATCGGGACTGTCCCCATAAAATCGGGACATCTGGTCACCCTACACAAGGCTCACAGTTGGAGCTGAGCCCCTCCCCTCCCCACCCCCAGGCTGACGGCCCCGCCTGCGAGCAAGGTGCTGGGCTCAATTTCACAGCAGGGAACCCACCAACAGCAAAACTGACATTCTTGTCAGTTTAATGGCTGCTATTATTTCACATTTTGTCTCTGGCTCTAGCTGTCAGCCTGCCTGCCTCTCTCAACTGGCGCTACAACCCCCACCCAGGGCTAACTGCCCAAGCGGGAGGCGAAATGTGAAATAATAGCAGCTGCGAAACTGACAAGAATGCCAATGATGGTAAGCTCCCTGAGTCCTTTGTGATGGAATCCTTTGCTGACCCAGCTCAGGCTGTCAGCCCCAGAGCAGGGGTTTTCGGCAGAGCTCCTGCTGTGTGAGCCCCATGCCAGGCTGACAGCCAGGAGCCCTGCTGCCACCCAGGCTTGGGCTCTTCTCCCCCCTCCAATCCCTCACCAGGAGAAGTCCAGGTTTGGGCTCTCCTCCCCCAAATCCCTTACTGGGAGATGGCAACGGGGCTCTGGGCTGTCAGTCCCGGCAGTGGAGCCCTGGGCTGTCAGTGTGGCTCCAGGCTGTCAGCCCTGGTAGTGGGGCTCCTGCTGTGAGCCCCATTCAGGGCTGACAGTCAACAAGCACTATACGTAAGGCAGTGTCTACACCAGGGGTCGGCAACGTTTGGCACGCGGCTCGCCAGGGTAAGCACCCTGGCGGGCCGGGCCAGTTTATTTACCTGGTCATGTGGCAGGTTCGGCTGATCGGCCGCGGTTCGCTGTCCTGGGCCAATGGGGGCAGCGGGAAGCCAGTGGGAGCCGCGATTGGCCGAACCTGCCGTGTCAGCAGGTAAATAAACTGGCCCAGCCCGCCAGGGTGCTTACCCTGGCGAGCCGCGTGCCAAATGTTGCCGACCCCTGGTCTACACAGACACTGCATTATCCTAACTACATCGGTCTTAGCACTGCGCCTCTCGCAGAGGTGGAGTTATTAGGTTGACGCAGTGGGCACAGGAGTGGATTTACCATTAAACACACCATGAGGTGGCACAGGGCCCCCCACGATAGGGGAGCCTCCAAAATGCAGCAGGGCTCAGGCACGCAGGCTGCCTGCATGCCATGGCCGGTGGCCTCGCGCCGCTCCCAGAAGCTCTGCAACACACGGAGACCCGCTGCCCCCTCCCTCCAAGAAGCCAACAAAGATGTGCCCGCAGCAGGGCTAAGGCAGCTCTCTGCCCGCTCTGCTTCCCTCCCTCCGCACTGTGCTGCTCCCGGAAGCAGCGGCATAACCCTGCGGCCCCTAGGTGTGGGGGTATCTCCACGCATTGCCCCTGCCCCGAGTGCCAACTCCGCAGCTCCCATTGGCTGGGAATTATGGCCAATGGGAGCGGCGGGGGTGGCACCTGTGGGCAGCGCTATGCGGAGACTCCCCGCCTCCCATGCCTAGGAGCCGCTGCCAGAGGGGTGTGCCGGTGGCTTTGGGAGCCGCACTGCCCGAGGTAAGTGCCATCCCCCTGACCCACTCCCACACCCCAGCCCTCTGCCCCAGTCCAAAGCCCACACCCCACACCCAAACTTCCTCCCAGAGCCTGCACCCTTCACCCCCTCCTGCACCCTAACCCCTTCCCCAATCAAGGTATCATTTATTTTCATTTACTTCCTATTACTTATAGGATGAGGATGAAGAAAAAAAGAATGAAAAATGGAGGGGAAGATAAGAGATAATGTTATTTTTCTTGGCTGAGTCCCAAGGGGGGCCCCCCAAAAATGCAGCTGTGCACAGGGCCTCACTAACTCTAAATCTGCCACTGAGTGGGCGACTTACATTGGCAGGAGCACCTTTCTAGTGTCCACACTTACGTAGCTAGATTGATGTAAGCTGCCTTATGTTGACCTAACTCTGTAGTATAGACCATGGTGGGTCTCCCACCTGCCAGGTGGGTGCCCTAACCACTGGACTGTAGAGTCATTCTCCCCCTCTGGTAGATAGGGGAGAATTGAACCTGCGTCTCCCACATCTCAGGCAAGTGCTCTAACCACTGGGATAAAAGCAATAGCCCTCCTCCACTCTCCGGCCAGATTTTGAATGGGACCTGATCCAGGTGGTGGTCTCTGAGCATCCCTAGTGAGTTCTCCTAGTTAGTAAAGTATGGTTAAATAATATGTGAGAATGTGAACTGATCTTCCCTGAAAGAAAAAAGCACATGGAAAAAATTACATTATTTTGCCTTAAACCATAGGAACCAGAAGGTGTGAGTTAGTTTGTGGTGGTGGCAGCAGTTTTGGATTGGTGATTAATTCTAAATGTAAAAACCCCACCAGCCATAGTGACTTAAGGGATTTAAATCACAGTGCAGGACTCCATTACAATGGTGAAAAGACTTGACATTGTAAGCATCTTGTGAACAATAGGACAATTTGTATAAGGATAACATTTGGCACCCTGACATGTAGTTAGGATATGCATTATACAAATTATGCCTTGTGAGGTGTCATTCTAAAAGTCTTGATCTGCTAGACATTAATATCTCATTGGATTGTATGTGCTATTGTCATATGTGAAGTTATGAAGTTTGGCTATATATGTGTTACTGAAACATGTTGTGAGGTTGAAAACCCCCACAAGCAGCCTTTCAGGTACGACAATAAAAAGGCCAAACAATGTTAATGGCTTATTGAGGAAATGCACACAAGCACAATAATTACCCCAGGAACTGGGTACAATAGAAACCGCTCAGAGATAGCACTGCACAATGGGAACTGTTTGACCAGGTCACAGTAAAAGAGCTTTCCAGCAAGTGGGGAGAAGATATAAAAGGGAGAAAATGACATAATGGGGGGACCTCACTCTCCCTACAACAACACACTTGGAAACACCTGAGGAACAAAGACTGATTTATATCCTACCTATCTAGTGTGTTAAACTCAGTTTGTGGTTTTTGTTTATTTACTAAGGTCATCTGCTTTGATCTGTTTGCTATCACGTATAATCACTGAAAATCTATCTTTTGTAGTTAATAAACTTGTTTTGTTTTGTCTCAAAAACCAGTGTGGAAATCATACTTGTGGCGGAAAACTGTTGCATCTCTGTCTCTCCATACTGAGGGAGAGGGTGAATGTTATGAGCTTATGCTGTATAGTTCTCTTTGCAGCGCAAGACGATGCAATTTTGGGTTTCACTCTAGAGGAGGTGTACACTTGCATGCTGGGCAATTCCTTAGCTGAGCTCTCCCAGGCAGCATGATCTTAGCATCTGTGTGAATATTGCCAGTAGCGTAGCTACGGGGGGAGCCGGGGAGTGGCCGCTCCCATACTGACCACAAGTGGCGCCTTGTCAATTTCTTGGCACCTTTTTACTCATCCGGAGGAGCGATTAAAAAAAAAAAAGGTGCCACCCACTGCAGCGCTTTTATTTTACTCACCCGGTGGCACTCTGGGTCTTTGGTGGCACTTCAGCAACAGGACCTTCACTCACTCCGGGTCTTCGGTGGCACTTTGGCGGCGGGACTTTCAGTGCCTCCGAAGATACCCGGAGCGAGTGAAGGGCCCACCGCTGAAGACCCGGAGCATCGCCAGGTGAGTAAAAGTGCCGCAGCGGGTGGCGCCTTTTTTTTTTAATTGCTCCCCCTGTTCCCTCCACCTGGCTTCGCCACTGAATATAGCTGCAGCTGGGTGTGTCTCTACCTATGTGTGTGCTGGAAGGGGGCTTGAGAGCCTGTCACAGCACCACAGAGTAAGGGGAACCCAGGCTGATGGGACAGGCGAGCTCAGTGGTATCCCAGTTCTAAGTGGCACCCCGGAGGGAACCTGTCACAAACATTGTTTTGTTTTCCAGAATCAAAGACTCAAGTAACTTTAGGTCCAAGATACCTACTTCCAGTATCCAGACCACAAAATGAGCTCTGAACCCAATCTAACAGCCTTTACAAGAAACGTTATTCAGGGGAATCTTTTTTTTTCCCCCAAAACAAAAAAAAAAAAAAAAAAAAAAGCCAGAGTTCATCAAGCTGGCACACTGTTCCTTTGGGATCAAGTTGGTGATAGTTTTAATTTTAACTCTTAGGAAATTGGTTAATCATTAGGTATGTAACATCTTAAGGCCTCGCTATTTTCCTGTGATTTTGGAAGAACGGATAAGGGACACAGTGGAAGAATCAAGTATTTCTAGCTTCTGGGGAGTGAGACCAGATTGGGGCATTTGCCTACAGTGTGATTTGATCAGCCATTGCTCTCATCTGCCAGGATCCTCAGTTCCAATCTGCCTTTCTGCTGTGCCATGTCTTCTTCCACAGCTGAATCCCTCCCTCAGGCAGGAAATCAGCAAAGACAAAGTTAGGTTGCAAGATCAGACCAGGGAAAAAGAAGAAATGAAATGGATCCCAGAGTGGGTTCATGCTGGGAGTCTAGGATGATAGTAAAGTTTGGTTGGCAGCTTGAAGCTGGCAATCAGTTGGAGTTGGGATACATCTTCCATCTCTTGAAAGGGGAGGGTTACAGAGGTGTAAGAGACATTGTTTGGCTCAAAGGAAGAAAGAGATATGGGAGTGGGGGCAGTCTTGCTCTCAAAGTAGGAGAGGAGAGGGATAGGAACCAAATCTACTCCTCTTCAGTTTAAAACCAAATAAATTTGTTAGTCTCTAAGGTGCTACAAGTACTCCTGTTCTTTTTGCTGATACAGACTAACACGGCTTCTACTCTGAAACCTGTCAAAAAGGATGAGGATGTTCATTCCAAGGGTCTGATTGAAAAGTAAAGGGAAGTTTGTCTAACATTTGATTTAAATATACATAGGTCCAGCCACTCAAAACAGTAGTAAAATTTGGGAAAACCTTGGCTAAGATTTTGCTAAAGATTTCATTGTCTCCTCATATGCAACACAGTAAAAACAAGAAGGTATGGTCATTTAAAGCAATTAGGGTCTCTATTCCTTATACCCACTGGCTCCTGAAAACTGAGGAGTTTAAATGTTGCCCTTTCCACAGCCACTAGAGCAGTGATGTCAAATTGTGTGTGGGCTCAGGCTACACAAAAGAACTAGCAAGCACAAAAGAGCGTGGGCTGCCAAAGGAATGGTTCATAATGGAGGTGGGCTGGCAGCTATTACATTTTGCAGCATTGTGAAGCTATTTGATTCATTCTCATTAACGACATTAGCCCACCATTTCTGCTTGAAAGCAACAAAGAGAAGCCGTCATTAGAGTTTCAGGATCTTGAAATATATTTGAGGCATATTTCATCAAGTATTTCAGTCAAATCTTACTGACTTGATTACAGTTTCCATTCTTAATGGAGAATTTAAATAGTTCAAATTACAACTCATCTCAGATGGAATGTTTTAAATCAAGAATCCACTATTATAATGGAGTCATTTGATATCTGATGGGGACCCGGAGAATATATGGGTTACAGTTTCTTAAATTTAGCACTACATGTTGGCACTCTGTTAGTTTCTGCTCAGTCATTTATTCTCTGGGAGGGAGAACATTGTCTTCCAAACATTGTTGCCAGCTTTTACTAATTTATATAGGTGGCTTATGAAGAGTGCCAACAAGTAACCAAAATGTATGAATTGTTTCTTCTCCCAGGAGAGAAGAACTTTACCTGACTAATAGGTGAACTCAAATATGTTTGAAAAATTTTCTAGTGTAAGAAAAAGATTGATTGATTGGCTGTAGACTTAAAGTGATTCTAGGATTGAAGATAGACTGTCATCCAGAAGCTGCAAGACTAGAACTGCACAAAACATTTGCAGGCAATGTGAAATTGGCAAATGCTTGGCTTTTCACCAGTTCCACTTTACGTGCAAAACATTTTCTCACTTATTGTACGATCTGGACTGATGAACAGCTGTGTCCCCTCAGTTCTTCAACCTGGGGTGCCTTTTACATTGCTTTGCTGTGATAACTGCTACTCCTGACCTACCCACACACAGCCTCCAGCATGTAAGTTACTCCCAGTTATATTGTATGAGTGCTATAGCCAGTCACTCATGAATTACACTGCAGAGTAACACCAGCAAATTCCCAGTCCAAGACTTTCTCCAGAAATGTACATCTTGTACTGCACAGTCCTTTCCTAGACAATACAAGCTCATACAAAGTCCATCGTTTTATTAACAGAAAATGATATGAACAAATCCTGTTATCCCAAATACTTCAGTCTAAACACACTAGTTTAGATAAATCAGTAAAACAAATTTATTAACTACAGAAAGGTAGATTTTAAAGGATTACCAGTAATGAGGCATAAAGTCAGAACTGGTTACAATAAAAAATAAAATGCAACTAATACCTAACTTACCAAGCTAAGTGAATTCAAAGCAAAGTCTCTCTCACCACGTGTTTCAGCAGTCTTTGTGGCTGAAATTCTTTCAGTCAGGATCCCTCCCCCAGTCCAAAGCTGTTTCCTTTGTTCTTCAGGTGTTATGGATGCTGTGGATAGAGAGAAAGGGAGAGAATCTGGGGCATCTGCATCCCCTTCTTATAGTTCTTTCTCTTCTTTGAGAATCATCTCCAGCTGAGGTTCAGGAGATGGAAAATCTGTGTGGACAGGAGTCCCCAGCTCTTTCTTTGTCAAGATGTAGATTTTTGCTCACATCCTCTTTCCTACCAAAGAACAGCCACTTAACCAGGTGATGATCCATTTGATTTTGTTGACTCCTGGCTGAGCTTTTGTCTTTTGGGGAAGTGGTTTGTGGCTGCTCCACCGGATTTAGAACACGTCTTAGGAATACCATACAGAGGAATCTGATAACTGTATATCCAATGTTGCCACACATATTTTACCAAGACAATAATGATCAGCAAATTATGAGTTTTCAAATGATACATTTTGTACAAAGTATTCCTTGTGAGGTATCATAGCCCTGTAAAAGGGTGAACATAGGGTATGGCCTGACACACTGTGACAGGGTGCTGGGATAGGACTCCTGAGCCAGCCCTCTGTCATGCCAGCTCAAATCAAGGGGGTTATATTGGAGCTGCCTAGAGAAACCTGTGCCTGATTGGAAAGGGGGAAATAGCTGCCAGACTGATTAGCCTGGGGCTGCATAAAAGCCTCAGAGGAAGGAAGCCAGGGAAGGCAGACAGAAAGGGGGGGTAAACTAGAGAAAAGAAGCTCTTCTTTCCTGGCTACAAAGGTTGGGAAGTCCTTCAGACTGAAACTCCCATGCTGTATATGGTGAGAAGGTAGTGGGATTTCACGCTGTAACTAAACTGCACTGGTGATTGCTGAGCCAGAAGGTCTCTGAGTGGTTTTTGGAGCAGAGCAGAGGCAGGAGCAAAGGGGGCCCTGCTATGCTGTGTTACACACACTCATTTTTTCTAAAACATAAGCTATGTTTTTCTTTTTATGCACCCATCCCTCACTCAAATGAAAAAAACATGCAAGATTGGCCCTATAATATACCTATAGATATATGTAAAAGTCCTTCTCTGATGGACCTTGTACTCTCCAGCCCCATTTGACCTGTTTTGTAGACCTCAAACTCCCTGGTGTACAACTGAATACCCCAAAATGTTTTCCTAGTCTGCAGTCATACCACCTTATCCTGTGACCTTATCTGACTTCAGGAACTGCGTACTGTCAACTGGGGCAGTATTTGAATGGAACCCACGTCCCAGCATGGTGTGTAGGGGCACTGTGCTGCTGGAGGTGCCATCTTTCACATGAGGTGTTAAACGGAAGTGCAGACTACTTGTGACCATCAGCAATCTTAAAGCACTTGCTAAATGAAGTGGTAATGCTAGTGTTCTAGCCAAGTTCCAGTTCAAGTAATTTCATTCCGCCTCCCACATACCCACTGCAATTTTAAGTGAGAGTGGAACTGGAGCTCATGAGGGAAGCAAATATCTTCACTAGTCCATGTACTGTACCTGTGTCTACCAA
This sequence comes from Trachemys scripta elegans, assembly GCF_013100865.1. NCBI lineage: Eukaryota > Metazoa > Chordata > Testudines > Emydidae > Trachemys > Trachemys scripta. Next base: position 31,690,587 of record NC_048300.1, on the reverse strand, counting down.
CACAGGTGGGTGAATGAAAAGGAGCAGAATGTATTGCAGTGTCTGGCCTAGCAATTATCTGAGAGGGTCTAGAAAGGCTGCTGCAGATTCTACAGTCATCCTTTGTGACATTGTCATCGAAGAAAGTGCATGGTGTATCCTTCACAAGGTTATTTTTATTACCCCTGTGCTACTTAAAGTGTGCTATGTGTCCCTGGGCCTATTTGGAATGATTACCTCTCAGGTTTGCTAGTCATCTGAATGTCCCCATACCACTGTATGAGAGCAGCTTGTTCTTCAGTAAATTCAGCAAAAGGAACCTCATCTCAGCAGACAAGGACCATACTGCACTGGGTCATGGGCAATCCATGTTTGATCACCTAAACAAATGGCTTTATTATACACAGTGATAAGTACTCTCCAATTCCTGTGAACTAAATATGGACTTAGGGGCCCAATTTTAGGAACCCATTTTTTAAAATCATGGCTGGTGTTCTTTGGATCAGGCTGGAGTATGGATGGAAAATGATAGTTCCCAATGTGATCTTACGTGTTTAGATTATATGTTGCATTTTGGGGTGAAAGTTTGCTGCAACAGCCTCTTATTTGCTGTATATTCCTTTTCTGCAGTATTTCCCCTTCACCTAATCTGAGCAGGCAGAGTGAGGTGGGGGATTGACAAATCTGATAATTATTTGTATTTTTGATGTTCTGCACATTTGCTGGGTCTATGTGGATGTTCCTATTACCTACTGGTCACCACATAAACACTTCTTGGCTTAATAAATGCTTTTGGTCCAGAGTAGAAAAGGGGTGGTGTGGCATTTGGCAAATGGGTTGGTATCATAGCTTTATGTGAAAAGCTGGTTTATGAAAAGCCCCATGGTTGAGCATGGAGCTAGAGTGACAATGCCCTGGCAGCCTGAGTCCTCAGAGCAGGCCATGTTTTGAAAACTCATCTTCACATTTAAAAATTCCCGATTTGAAGCAGCCATATTAAGTACTCAGGTTCCCTGCTACATGCCCAAATCATCTCCTCTGGTAAATCATCTGTGCACAGTTAGATTGTTAATATGCCCAGGTACAACATAGTCCAGGTGGCCCAGCTACACAAAAAGAACAGGGCTAACATTTTAGCACTAAACGAAGGGAAGATTTTAAACATCTTGATAAAAGTTTTCTGTGCTTCTCGCAGCTGCTTATCATTCATATATGTAACAAAAGCCTTCGGACTTATCAAACCCATAACTATTCATTGAGTCACCGAGTCTGTTTTTGCCAACTGGAGTTTGAGTAGATAGCCCATAAAATATAGGATTGCTTATATAGGGTTACCATACGTCCTCTTTTTCCCGGACATGTCCGGCTTTTCGGCAGTCAAACCCCCGTCCGGGGGGAATTGCCAAAAAGCTGAACATGTCTGGGAAAATGGCGGCTCTGCTCCTCCCCGACTCTTCGGCTCTGTTTAAGAGCCGGGCTGCCCGAGCGCTACTGGCTTCGGGCAGCCCCGTGCCTCCAGACCCTGCGCCGCTGGAGCCCGGGAGGCGAAGTGCCCGGCTGGGGGCGCAGGGTCTGGAGGCACGGGGTTGCCCAAAGCCGGAAGCGCTCGGGCAGCCTAGCTCTTAAACAGAGCCGAAGAGTCAGGGGAGGAGCAGAGCCGCCATTTTCCCGGACATGTTCGGCTTTTTGGCAATTCCCCCTGGACGGGGGTTTGACTGCCGAAAAGCCGGACATGTCCGGGAAAAAGAGGACGTATGGTAACCCTAT
>NC_048300.1:31579690-31684080 GCF_013100865.1 Trachemys scripta elegans | reverse complement strand
GGCCTTCCGAGGGAAACGGTGGGGGCGACGGACCTGTCTGGTTTTAAGATTAAGTTAGATAAATTTATGGAGGGAATGGTTTAATGGTAAAACATAGTAGTCAAGGAAAACCAAGAAATGGTAGGTAAATTGTATAATGGCCGACAGGGGTCAGGCTGGAGACTCTTGCCTATATGCTCGGGGTCTTACTGATCGCCATATTTGGGGTCGGGAAGGAATTTTCCTCCAGGGCAGATTGGCTGAGCCTCTGGAGGTTTTTCGCCTTCCTCCGCAGCATGGGGCAGGGATCTCTAGCAGGAGGGTTTCTGCCAATTGAAGTCACCTAAAACAGGATTGGGGACTTCAACAGCAGAGTCCAGGGAAGGGGTAGGGACGGTTTTATGGCCTGCAGCATGCAGGGGGTCAGACCAGATGATCATAATGGTCCCTTCTGACCTTAAAGTCTATGAGTCTATGAGTCTATGGGAGATTCCCAAACCTGAGCCGGCTTTTGTAGGTGACAAATCTGAGGAATTGTCACAGATTAAAGTGTCACTAGAGGAGGTTTTGGAATTAATTGATAAACTTCACAGTAACAAGTCACCTGGACCAGATGGCATTCACCCAAGAGTTCTGAAAGAACTCAAATGTGAAATTGTGGAACTACTAAGTATGGTTTCTAACCTGTCCTTTAAATCGGCTTCTGTACCCAATGACTGGAAGATAGCTAATGTAACACCAATATTTAAAAAGGGCTCTAGAGGTGATCCCGGCAATTACAGACTGGTAAGTCTAACATCAGTACCGGGCAAATTAGTTGAAACAATCAAAGAATAAAATTGTCAGACACATAGAAGAACATAAATTGATGGGCAAAAGTCAACACGGTTTCTGTAAAGGGAAATCATGTCTTACTAATCTATTAGAGTTCTTTGAAGGGGTCAACAAACATGTGGACAAGGGGGATCCAGTGGGCATAGTTACTTAGATTTCCAGAAAGCCTTTGACAAGGTCCCTCATCAAAGGCTCTTACGTAAATTAAGTTGTCATGAGATAAGAGGGAAAATCCTTTCATGGATTGAGAACTGGTTAAACGACAGGGAACAAAAGGTAGGAATAAATGGTAAATTTTCAGAATGGAGAGGGGGTAACTAGTGGTGTTCCCCAAGAGTCAGTCCTAGGACCAATCCTATTCAACTTATTCATAAATGATCTGGAGAAAGGGGTAAACAGTAAGATGGCAAAGTTTGCAGATGATACTAAACTGCTCAAAAAGCAGACTGTGAAGAACTTCAAAAAGATCTCACAAAACTAAGTGATTGGGCAACAACATGGCAAATGAAATTTTATGTGGATAAAAGTAAAGTAATGCACATTGGGAAAAATAACCCCAACTATACATACACTATGATGGGGGCTAATTTAGCTACAACTAATCAGGAAAAAGATCTTGGCGTCATCGTGGATAGTTCTCTGAAGACGTCCACGCAGTGTGCAGTGGCAGTCAAAAAAGCAAACAGGATGTTAGGAATCATTAAAAAGGGGATAGAGAATGAGACAGAAAATATCTTATTGCCCTTATATAAATCCATGGTACGCCCACATCTCGAATACTGCGTACAGATGTGGTCTCTTCATCTGAAAAAAGATATACTGGCATTAGTAAAGGTTCAGAGAAGGGCAACTAAAAATGATTAGGGGTTTGGAACGGGTCCCATATGAGGGGAGATTAAAGAGGCTAGGACTTTTCAGCTTGGAAAAGAGGAGACTAAGGGGGGATATAATAGAAGTATATAAAATCATGAGTGGTGTGGAGAAAGAAAGTGAATAAGGAAAAGTTATTTACTTGTTCCCATAATATATGAACGAGGGGCCACCACATGAAATGAATGGGCAGCAGGTTTAAAACAAATAAAAGGAAGTTCTTCTTCACACAGTGCACAGTCAACTTGTGGAACTCCTTGCCTGAGGTGGTTGTGAAGGCTAGGACTATAACAGAGTTTAAAAGAGAACTGGATAAATTCATGGAGGTTAAGTCCATTACTGGCTATTAGCCAGGATGGGTAAGGAATGGTGTCCCTAGCCTCTGTTTGTCAGAGGGTGGTGATGGATGGCAGGAGAGAGATCACTTGATCATTACCTGTTAGGTTCACTCCCTCTGGGGCACCTGGCATTGGCCACTGTCGGGAGACAGGATACTGGGCTGGAGGGACCTTTGTTCTGACCCACTTCGGCTATTCTTATGCTCTCAGAGCTATCAACTAATATAAATTCTTAAAAGTGGGATTCTTTTACCCCTCCTCTCTTAGCAAAGAGAAAAACCACTAGTTTAAGCCCACGTGAAGAATTCTGGAAATATTCTTATTGAAACTGATAAACCCTCTAAAGTCTTCATTCTTCAAAGGTTAAGGGGAACATTTTTGGTCAAGGAATGTTTTCTTGACACTTCTAATTCATGTTTCCACTTAAATGTGAAAGCTTTTTGTTGTCCCTCAAATGCTTACAAGAGTATAGCTTCTTTTGAGATGGATATTTACAAATATTCTGTATCTAAATGAAAGCATTCATATAAGAATTGCCTCATTGTTATATGAATAGTAAGATGTTTGATGTCCAACTATAGCAAGATCATTTGATTCTAAACTGGTTACTAATGTAAGAAGACATTTGAGTGTAAAAATATTGAAGTTCATTAGTTATCTGACAGTGCCTAAGCAACACCTCAAACTCAGCAAGACAAGAACTTTCCAAAGATTACTAAAAAGAAAAAAGATGATAGCTTCTTTAAGTGTAAAGACTTTCAAAATCTTTGAGTTTAAAAAGACTATTTTGAGAGCTGAAAGACCTTTATAGAAAACATTAGTGTTTGGACTCATTTGAAACAGAATTTCAGCTCCTATTGAACCCTGATGGAACTAAAGGGATATTGCAGAAAATGGACTGAATAAAAGAGTTAAACTCTATCTTTCAAGATGTTCTGAGAGTTTCCCACCACAAGGACAGTAGTAATTACAACCTTGCTGCATGTGCATTAAGCAGATTCCCTATTCGTGAACTGAAGGTGCTACCAAGGCCAGCCCACAACAGGGTTGAGCCAATTAAAAATAACAGCAGCCGATATTCAAAGTCAGCCAACCCCCTCAAAGAGACAGGTTTTCAACCTTCAGTGAGACTATGAAATGAGCATAAACTCCTCTACACTTGAATGGTTACTTTCTTTTTATACTTTTAGTCCTACATTCTTAGGGTAGGTCTATACTCACCTCCAGGTCTGTCAGTAAGCAATCGATCTTCTGGGATCGATTTATCGCGTCTTGTCTAGACGCGATAAATCAATCCCGGATCGATCCCGGAAGTGCTCGCCGTTGATGCCGGTACTCCTGCGTCAGCTCTTGTAGGTAAGGGCTGTAACGGCTCCTGGGATGGAGCCCCTGACAAGTGTCCTTCCTCCTCGGCAGTCAGCCCTGACTGAGCAGTTCTGCAGGCTTTTATACCCGAGTTCCAGGTGGAGTATGCCCAGCAGAACCTCAAGGATGGGGCTTCCTCTGCTAGGAGGGAAGGATTAACCCCCACCGTACCAATGAGGGGCTGATACGCCCTGTCACAGCGATTAATTGCAGTTTCAATTGCACTGTTAAACAATAGAATATCAAATGAAATTTATTAAATATTTTGGATGTTTTCTACATTTTCAAATATATTGATTTTAATTACAACACCGAATACAAAGTGTACAGTGGTCACTTTATATTATTTTTATTACAAATATTTGCACTGTAAAAATGATAAAAAAACTCTGAAAAAAGAAATAGTATTTTTCAATTCACCTCATACCAGTACTGTGGTGCAATCTCTTTATCATGAAAGTGCAACTTACAAATGCAGATTTCTTTTTGTTACATAACTGCATTCAAAAACAAAACAATGTAAAACTTTAGAGCCAACAAGTCCACTCAGTCCTACTTCTTGTTCAGCCAATCTCTAAGAAAAACAAGTTTGTTTACATTTACAGAAGGTATGCTGCCTGCTTCTTATTTACAAGATCACCTGAAAATGAGAACAGGTGTTCGCATGGCACTTTTGTAGCCAGCATTGCAAGGTATTTACATGCCAGATATGCTAAAAATTTGTATGCCCCTTCATGCTTTGGCCACCATTCCAGAGGACATGCTTCCATGCTGATGACACTCGTTTAAAAAAAAAATGTGTTAAATAATTTGTGACTGAACTCCTTGGAGGAGAATTGTATGTCTCTTTCTCTGTTTTACCCGCATTCTGACATACATTTCATATTATTGCAATCTCGGATGATGACACAGCACATGTTGTTCATTTTAAGAACACTTTCACTGCAGATTTGACAAAATGCAAAGAAGGTACCAATGTGAGATTTCTAAAGATAGCTACAGTACCTGACCCAAGGTTTAAGAATCTGAAGTGCCTTCCAAAAATCTGAGAGGGATGAGGTGTGGAACATGCTTTCAGAAGTCTTAAAAGAGCAATACTCCGATGCAGAAACTACAGAACCCGAACCACCAAAAAAGAAAATCAACCTTCTGCTAGTGGCATATGACTCTGGTTTGGATTGTTATTGAGCAGAACTCATCATCAGCATGGACGCATGTCCTCAGGAGTGGTGGTTGAAACAGGAAGGGACATATGAATCTTTACTGCATCTGGCATGTAAGTATCTTGTGATGCCAGATATAACAGTGCCATGTGAACACTAGTTCTCATTTTCAGGTGACATTGTAAACAAGAAGTGGGCAGCATTATCTCCTGCAATGTAAACAAATTTGATTGTCTTAGAGAATGGCTGAACAAGAAGTAGGACTGAGTGGACTTGAAGGCTCTAAACATTTTACATTGTTTTGTTTTTAAATGCAGTTATTTTTTGTATATAATTCTATATATTATGACAAAGTTCCTCCTCTATCTTGGTGGGTCCTGCACTTATTGGCAGATTTTCTTGCCTCAGAGATTCCCCATGTGGGTTGGAGAACAGCCCAGAGACCTTCCCCTCTGGGAGAACCCACAGTCCAGGTCAATTGGGAGGTTTGGGGGGAACCCAGGCCCACCCTCTACTCCAGCTTCCAGCCCATAGCCCTGTGGACTGCAGCTGTCTATAGTGCCTCCTGTAACAGCTGCATGACAGCTACAACTCCCTGGGCTACTTCCCCATGGCCTCCTCCAAACACCTTCCTTATTCTCACCACAGGACCTTCCTCCTGGTGTCTGATAATGCTTGTGCTCCTCAGTCCTCCAGCAGCATACCCTCTCACTCTCAACTCCTTACACCTCTTACTCCCAACTCCTCACAGTCACACCACAAACTGAAGTGAGCTCCTTTTTAAAACCCAGGTGCCCTGATTAGCCTGCCTTAATTGATTCTAGAAGTTTCTTCTTAATTGGCTCCAGGTGTCCTAATTAGCCTGCCTGTCTTAACTGGTTCTAGCAGGTTCCTGATTACTTTAGTGCAGCCCCTTCTCTGGTCACTCAGGGAACAGAAAACTACTCATCCAGTGACCAGTATATTTGCCCTCTACCAGACTCCTGTACCCCACTGGTCTGGGTCTATCACAATATGTAGATATTTAATGAAAAAGAGATTGCACTACAGTCCTTGTATTAGGTGAATTGAAAAATATTATTTCTTTTATTTTTTACAGTATAAATATTTGTAATAAAAAATAAATATAAAGTGAGCACTGTACACTTTGTATTCTGTGTTGTAAGTGAAATCAATATTTGAAAATGTAGAAAACATCCAAAAATATTTAAATACATGGTATTCTATTATTATTTAACAGTGCGATTAATCGCGATTACTGTTTTTAATCACTTGACAGCCCTAATATCAAGGATTTCACAATTTGTCCTTTAATAGTTTCAAGTTAGCTGCTGTCTGTAAATAATCCTCCTGGAAGGTAGTTGGAGCTTTTTTACTGAAGTGCTAAAGGAGTCCTATTGTAGGTAATTGGAAGATGAGCAAATACACGAACCAGGGAAGTGAGAACTGCCTGTAAAGGTCTGGCAAATACATACATTGCTTGTGGGGGGTGGATAGAGAGAGAGAGAGACATAGAAGAGTTGTAGTTAGCCATGCAATTAAGGTTGAACAGGTCCACAACCAGTTCTACTTTATTGGCAAAAAAGTGCAGTTGCATGAAACAGCAAAATATTTAATTATCATTTTTATGTGAGTGACAGCAGGCTGAGTAGTGACTATATTTCCTGGATTTCTTAGCACAGCAGAATCCCTAGAATTGGCCTTGGCAAGGTCCTTTCCATCACATGCTTTCCTGCAGCTGCTTTCTGTCTGGTAAGTGGATGGGACATAAAGGCAACCAACCTCTCAGTGCTGAAAAGCTAAAAAATGTGACACCTCTTTCCCTAAACTTGGAGGGCTTATTTTATATCAGAGAAACATATGTGATTTTTGAAATCAGCCCCTATAATTCGGTAGTGGCAGCAGTTATTTGGCAAAAATTCAGCTGCAAAACTCACCTAGTGGGGCTCAGTTCCCATATTTTGTCTCTCCAGGCACAAAAATTTCCCAGTGATGTCTCTGGGAGGTTCATGAATGGAGAGAGTGAGCGAGCACAGTGTCAGAATCCAGTTCTGATCTATCTTCTGAAAGAATTTCACTTTTTAAATCACAGCTAATAGTCAGGAAGTCTATTTAAAAAAAACCCAGAATTTGGAGAGAGAAATTAAATCCTGATGTAACAATTGATTTCAGTGGAGTTACACCAATGACTCTGGTCTTGTTTTCTAGGTGTAGTGGATGTAGATCTGTACTTGATATGTCAGTGTAATTTCTCCACTCCCCTGTTAACTCCAGTTAGCTGGGAAGGGATTGAAATTGAGGAGAATCTTGTGATCTATTTTATTTAATCACAGAGTTCTTGTCAAATTTAATCTTCAGCAAATTCAGATAAACAGAACCAGCAAGAGTGTGAAGCTGAAGATGGCAGTGTGACATGCATGCTTTCAGCCTTGTTTACAAAGGAAAGTTCTACCAGTTATATAGGAATAACCCCATCAGTGGAAATTCTTATTCCAGAATGAGTGGCTTTTTTTGGTTTAGTTCGAATCCCTTCCCAAATGATATAAGCTAAATTGAAGAAAGGTGCATCTAATGGAATGAGTGTCCACACAGGGATATACTGGTATACTGCTTAAATTTACACCTTGTTATAAATGATTATTGGAGCTCTTGATTTGTGATATATTTGTTTTTTTATTGGTGGAGGGGAAAGGAATGGTGGAAACTCTGGGGACCAACTATTTTGAGAGCATCAAAAAGCAAAATACTCTCTTGTGCCTTTTTTTTTTTTTTGGAGAGGGGCTTCTGAGGTACAGTAGTCAGATTACCAGTCAGAGGAGGAGGCCTGGTGGTTCATATACAATAAGCCCACATATTTTAGGGTGCTTATCCAAATTGCCAAATATTTGGTAGTTTACCTATCACCAATTTTTACATTTACCTTATTCTAGAAAGGGAGATTGGACACTGGACAAAAATTCTCTGTGGGGAAAGCTGGTTGCTTCAGATTGAGATCATAGTCATGTTTTAGGCTCAGGGACAAGTTTCCTAAATGCAGGGTGTTGACAATGCTACTGTTAGTTGATCTAAGGCAGCAAGTCATTCAACAAAGGAATGTGTGAATAGTGGGTGATGTGATATAAGCCAATGGTAAAATTTGAAATTTCTCATGAATGAAGGGACTGCATTTCCTTCACAGCTAAAACACTTAACTTGGATTCATAATTTGTTCTCAAGATTTAAAGCCAAAGATGACAGGTGGCACCGTATTTAAAGTGCTCTCAATTGATATTCCTCCCACTTAATAAGAGCTGTTGATGCAAGCAGTGCAGATGGATCCTCAGCTCGGAATACTAGCCATCATATGACTCAGGAACCAAATGTGCTTTTACGTGCCAACTGCAGCCAGACATATTACAAACCTGAAGCATGGATTTATTTTTGACTCTGTAAAACATTTCTACAGAATGTATCGGTTTGCTTTTTTAAACAGTTTAATGTCAGCACACTAGGGAAAAAAGGTTAATATTATTTCCTTTTTGGAAAGGAGGGAAAAACCAAACAATTCTAACAGTTAATTAATCAATGTATTTAAAATGGATAGACTGTGCAAAACACAGTGTGCGCTCATATGGAAATGGAATTAGAATTATTGTTGTCTAAAACTGCTGTTTTACCTATTTCAAGTTTTCTGAATAATATTGATCACATTTGTTAGTGCCAAGAAGGCAAATTAATTTGTACCAGAATTTCTATGTTTTGGTGCTAGCAATGTTTTGTATGTTGATGTACAATAGATAAAATAATGTTTAATTCTAGTTTCAAAGACAGCTATTTAGAGTGATATTGTTGATTTGAAGTAACAGCATACAATTTTAAAATTAACTTGAAAATACCTGCCAATAGCAAAAATGTAATCAAAATTATAGTTCAAATCCAAACATTGAGAGTAAATCATGTCTAGTTTTCAAATGTCATAAACACTATCTTGCGCTGAAAACTGCTTCTTGCATAAACCAGTCACAATCTACCTATATTCCTGATTGTCATATTATGTAATTTAATTGGTGTGGCACCAAGTCCCTCAGTGCCAACTGGTAGAACGCCCACTATACTGTAACTCATATCAGGCCTAACACGCTCAACACACTTGTCAGAATATTTAGACAATGTTTTGTAAGGTGGTATAAAAACTGGTGACACACTGACCATGAATATCATTGTGTGATGTATGTTGAAAGAGTTATGTATGTATGCTGGAAATACGTTTTGACGGCAGTGAATAAACCAAGCTTGCCATAGACAAAGGAATGTGGAATTACCTGGCTGCCTGGCTTGATCAAAGGCAGAGGACAATGAAAGTACATTTACATATAAGGTAAAAAAAGAAATCCAACAAATGAGTGGTGGAGGAAACATCTTGGTGAGCACAGTGATGGGGGGGGCACTGAAGTCTGAACCCCCAGGGGATCTTTCTGACTCTTGAAGCAAAGACAGTGAACTTTGGGAAATATAAGGGGAGCAAAAAGACATTTTAGTTACTCATCACTTCGGGAACAAAAGGGACAGCACCTCTAATTCTGTGAACATTGGATCCTCTTGCTAGAAGGGCTAGAGATGTTGGTAACTTTATATAAGTGAGAAAGCTGTTTAGGCAAAGATACTAGCTTGCTAAAGTTAAGTCTTGGACACTAGAAAGCATGTTTTACTTTGTTTTGTTTGTAACCATATCTGCCTCTTTTACTCTTGCTTAGTATCACTTACATCTATGTTCTTTATTAATAAACATTCTTAGTTTTATGTAAACCATCTCAGTGCTGCTATACTGAAGTCAAGAGTTCATCCTCAGCTAACTTAACAGGCTGGTGTGTGCATTGCCTCTTTGGAGGCAGCAAACTTAATTTCTGTGAGTGTCCAGTGAGAGGGACTGGACACTGCAGAGATATATCTCTGGGGAATTCAGGAACTAGGGTTCACTGTATGTTACCTGCAAGGTAAGCTGAAGATGGGCAAAATCTCAAGTTTGCTGATGAGGTGGACAGACTGGTGTGGCAAAAAGCTGACACAGTTTAAGCCCCAGCAAAACTCACTCTTGCTGAAGCAGACAGGCATCAGTGGCTTGCGGTTTTGGGTTTCCTACGGAGAGTATCAAAATTGGATAGTGAGACATAAAGGAACCATTTTAATTTTTAAACTTCACAGAGTTCTTAAAATACCTAATTACATTTTAACTAGATTCATACTTAAACATTAGAATGCAGCTTTTAACTTCAGTTTCAGTATAGAACACCATTTGTCTTTGTCTAAACTTGCAGCGATACTGTGTTAGCACCATGGTATTCAGCTGCATCCTTTGATGTCTTCCTTTTTCAGCAGTGTGTTATTTTTCTAGAATAGACAAGGCTTACCACTTGTTTTGTAGTAATGTGTATATTGAGTTGGCTGATGTCTATAGGTAATACTGGCCTTTACTGAATAGAATCAAGATCTTGTGTGAGAGAAAGGAATGTGTTAATATGGTGAACACCAACCCATTTTCTACCAAAAATTACTACAAATTACAAGCCAGAGAAACAAAGAATGGTAGATGGAATATTAATTTTCTCTTAATACCAGTTCAGAGATGTGACTCCCCACCACACACATTATTTTAGTCACAGGAGGTTTTTACTAAGTAGACATACCATGACTAAAGAGAAGCAAATTTTAATAATTAAGTATTTTTAATAGTGAAAAGAAATAAATCACTTGGTTTGTTTAGTATCACTCTCTTCTGCTCTTTCTGGTAGAAACCACACCTTTAAGCACAGGACTGCCTCATGTGGGGATACTTCTGATCCCACTCTCCCCCCACCCCCAAGCCCCAGAGGCACTAGAGCTCTTCAAATAAATGGTTGAAAATTTATTTTAAAAGTGGCAAAAATATTTTTTATCCTCACCTCATTCCCTGAAGTGGACAAGACATTTTTACTGAAGCTTTTTAAAAGAAATTCTCTTAAGGCAGAAAATAAGCATGGAAAATTTCAGCCCAAATGGTTAAAGTTGGAAAAGTTATAAGCAACTGAAAAGATGGTCTTATAACAGAAAGTGTTAGGTAGTCTTAACTGTAGCCATTGTTATCAGTTCCACCTATAATTTAAGCACCTAATAAAGTGGTCTGATTTTCAGAGGTGATGAGCACCCTGAACTTCCATAAATATGGATTTAGATGCCTACTTTTAGGCACTCATGTCTGAAAGTGTTGACCTATATACTTATGATTATAGCAACAGGCATGCTTTGAAAAGTGTGACAGTACTGATAGGTCTGTAGTTCTCTCTAAAAGAAACTAACAGTGCCTGCATTGATTTTTTTGACCTTGCCAAACCAGTAGAGTTTTCCTCTTTGGTCACAGATACATATGTGAACATGACGCACACCATTTCTTGCTGCACCTATTTGTTTTATTATTGTGGAGTGTTAGTAGATATAAATTTACAATGCTGAAAGAGTCAGGAAGGGATTTGGTGTGATTTTTTTCTTCTGGAAAATTAAACAGCAATCTCTGAGTATCATAGTCTTTGTTTATTTTATGTTTAATTAAGGTTGTCTATTGCATTATTTCCAGTATCAATAGCTATACAATTGTTGCTCATTGTTTCAGCATTCAGACCCATCTATTTTCCTTTATAAGCAGAACTAGTACAAATGTAAAGATCAGAAAATTGAATTTACCTTTAGTAGTAGCTTTAAATCTAATCAGTCTGCAGTTGCTGCCTGGTAATTATGTAATTCTTGAAAGGAATTTCAATTAATTATACCTCTACTCTGATATAACGCTGTCCTTCAGAACCAAAAAATCTTACCGTGTTATAGGTGAAACCGCATTATATCGAACTTGCTTTGATCCGCCTGAGTGCGCAGCCCCGCCCGCCCGGAGCACTGCTTTACCGCGTTATATCCGAATTCGTGTTATATCGGGTCGTGTTATATCAGGGTAGAGGTGTATATTTAGGAGACAACTAGCTGTAACAGCTAACAGTTACTTTTGTCATACACTCAACATAAGCTTCAAACTACACTCATTAAGTCAGTGGCAGAATCAGGCACCTTCTGAACTCCACTTTAATGACTGAAGAAGTTAATAATGAAATGGGACCTCTGTAACGGAATCTTACTTGATCTGACATTAGACCCCTACTGCTGCCTCAATTTCTTCACTCTAGTTAACTCACTGTCTCATTCTCTGCAGGTCTTCTAGCGCTTCAATCTGCCACTCTTGGATAGGCCAATTCTCATGTTTCTTGTAGAGTTAGCTCTCCAACCAAATTAGAAAGTCCACCCCTACTTCAGCGCAGGGGGGAAGGAAGGGACACAGGGAGAAATGGAACCAGAAGTCCCACAAAATAAGACCGACATCCAATGAATTCATACTTGGTGTCCCCTTAGGACATCTGGATCAAACCTCAAGTCCACACAATGCTTTTGTCCTCAGGGGGCTATATAAGTACTTTTCTAGACCCCCCTTGGGCTCAGCAGTCCATTTGCTCTATTGACAACAGAAATGGGACTTTCTCCTCATACCCTAGCTGGAACCCCAAGCCCATGCCCCTAAGCAAGCGTGAATGTCAACTCCTTCAACTGTTCATACTATCCTGTTCAGGCTATGCTACCTCCTCTTGGATCAACCCTTTCTCAAGGCCTCCTAATTCCCTTTGTATTAGGGTTCCTTCAACTACCCTTGTATCAGAGCTGCAAGGACCATCACTCTCTTTCTTACTCTCTCTCAGAACCTTTGAACAAGAGATCTCAGCTGGTCCCACTCCAGGCCTCTCGCTTTGGAAAGACCTTCTCCAGCTCTTTACTATACCAGTGCCTCCTAAAGAAACTATTTTAAAATTAATTTTATTTGATTTTCCTTCTAACTTAGCAGGCTTCCTCTTATAGGAAGCACCCCCATTCCCCATGATGATTGGTCACCTGACCAACCACCAGCCCAAATCCATCACCTGGGAAAAGTAAGGCTGAGCCCAACTACCCTGAAAGGACCATTTTATGCTGTGACAACACCTATCACAGCAGATCAATGTCTAATCCAACCCATTTTGTGTCTCCTAATGCCAGACTTGCTTTTTATTTTTTCTTAATAAAAAACAAAATTATTTCAACCTCTTTTATTTCGGGGGACTTGATCAAAGTCTGTCAGAAAAATCTCCTGTGAGGTTGTATGAACTGTTAGCCAGGATTTTTGAATTGTCAGTGAATAGCCCAAGGACACTATAAGTCAAAGATGCCTAATGGATTTGGATGCCCAATTCCTATTTAAAATTCATACTTTCTGGGAAACACCAATATTTAATTTCCCTTTGAACCCCAACAATTTCACAGAAGTTGGAGGACAAATGTGACTTTGGCCCTCACATCAGGGTAAACTTGCTAAATTGCATTTTGGTAAACCATGAAGCCACAAAAAGTGGATTTTGAACATCAGTTGGCGTTACAGGCACTTGACATTTCTGAAAATCAGTCTTATTTAGGTACTTACATGGATGGTTCCCCCTTTTCCCACAATTCCCTTGAGCACACAGAAGCCTTTTGAAATGTCCCACAAGCCATTGCTTCAGGGAGCTGTGCTGAGAACTTGCAGACCAGATACCTAGAGGGTCATGAAATTGCAATTGTTGATTAAAGTGCTATGTGTAAGCATGGGGTACAAATCCACCCAGAATGGGATAATCAGTGTGGCTGCATAGCACTATTGATTCTTACACTGGTGAAATCCCACCACTACTAGCATAGTCACATTTTAGGTGATTACACCTCTTGAGCATTTAATCTTAGTTAAGACAACTGCACAGCTCTCTCTCTCACTATATATATAGTTACTACAGACTGTGAATGGATCCTGCAGTCCTACAATGTCTGATGCTGATTTCTTCAATAGCAAGATTGTCCTCAAATTAGCATATTTCATGTTTAGTTGTCTCTTTATATTGGTTGGAATTAAAATCTCTTAAAAAGATACTTTGTGTGATAATTCAGTCAAAATGCCATCCCCTTCTTCCCTTCAGCTCTGGCACAAAATGTCAGTACAGCTTGTAATTAGAAAAATTATCTTTAGCCGCACTTGCCACAAAGATGAGGGTAACAGTTTTACACTGTCATTAATACCATATTTGCGTGGATGCCACAGACGCAGGAATGAGTATTCCTCTCCCACACTCTGTGTCAAGGGCTGTCAGGGTGGGATAATTTGCATGAAGATTTCTTTTTAAGTGAAATTTTAAATGGCCTCATTCAAATGCCCAGCAAAATCCTTCCTAACAAGCCAGAGCGACTTGAATGAATCCAAACCGGACAGAGCTGTAGGGCAGGTCAGCACTGCTAGGCAGCCAGTGACTCAGCCCCTTCTCTCTTGTGCCTCTCCAGCACAATCCCCACCACACTTGTCTCAGCCTCTACTCCTGGCACCCCCTCAGATACCCAACTCTGCCTCTCCCTCCAGAGCTCCTTTCAGCTCTGCCTCTTCCTAACCTCCTTCCTTAAATCCTCACCTTGACTGCTCCCTATCACACTCCCCGACCCCAGAGTGCCGCCCCTGACTTCCCTCGGCTCCCAGTGCCTGCCCCACTCTCCCCTGCCCCTCTCAGGCCCCAGAGTGCCTGCCCCAAAGCTCCTAAAGTGCCTCTCCCGCTCCTCCCTCCCCGAGTATCTTCCCCACTCAGCCCCCTGCCGCGGCTCCTGGCTATCTCAGCCCCCCGTCTCCCCCCCCCCTTCCGCTCCCCCCGCCCCCGCGCAGGAAGTGACCTGGCCCGAGCGGGAGGCGGCCGTTCGCTCGGTTGGTTGCTTCGTCACCAGGAGCCGCTGTGTGACTCGTTAGGACGGAGCCGGGCGCAGAGGGCGGCGGCAGCAGCAGCAGCGGGGGACGGCGCCGGCGGCAGCCATGGCCGGGAGCGGGAGCGGGCCGCTCGGGGAGGCGCCGGGCTTCGTGCCGCAGAAGGAGATCGCCTACAACAAGCTGCTGCCGTATGGGGACCGGCTGGAGGCCGAGGCGAGCCGCCTGCTGGCCCAGATCAAAGGCAACCTGGGCCGGGCCGTGCAGCTGCAGGAGCTGTGGCCTGGGGGGCTCTTCTGGACCAGGAAACTCTCCACGTGAGTCCGCCGGCAGGGCCGAGGCAGCGCCTCCCTGCGGGGCGCCGAGGGAAGCCGGACCGGGGTAGCTGGGATTGGAAGAGCGGTCGCCCCGCTCGGCCCGAGGGCTGCGGGGTCGGTGTGGTTGTGTGTGTACACGCCAGCCGTCGGTGCCCCCGGGGTATGGGTGTGTGCGAGTGTGTACATGCATCCGTCGTCAGTGCCCCAGGGGTATGGGGGTGTGTGTGCTGCCGTCGGTGTCCCTGGGGTATGGGTGTGTATACATACATACACACACCTGCCGTCGGTGCCCCCGGGTATAGGTGTGTGTGTGTGTACTCACACCTGCCGTCGGTGCCCCCCGGGGCATGGGGGTGTGTGCGTGTGTGTGTGTATGCACCCCCGCCATCAGTGCCCCCGGTGTGTGTGTGTGTACATGTACCCCTGCCATCGGTGCCTGGTACCCTAGTGCCTGCATGTACACCCGCCATCGGTACCCCTGGTGAGAGC
Organism: Trachemys scripta elegans; assembly: GCF_013100865.1. NCBI lineage: Eukaryota > Metazoa > Chordata > Testudines > Emydidae > Trachemys > Trachemys scripta. Next base: position 31,668,932 of record NC_048300.1, on the reverse strand, counting down.
ATGTACACCTGCCATTGGTACCCTGGTCCATGCATGCCTGCATGTACATACACCATTGGTACTCTTGGTGTGTCAGTTTGCATGTACATGTGCCATCGCTAGCCCCGGTGTGTGTGTTTGTACGTACATGTGCCATCGGTCGTCCCCCCCACCCCCGGCATGCGCATGTGTGTGTATACGTGCCATTGGTGTGTCGTCCCCCCTTCCCTGGTGCACGAATATCTGTTCACATGCCATCAATGCCCTGGGGTGTGTGTTTGGGTTTTTACACATGCCATCGTTGCCCCTGAGGTGTGAGTGTACATGCACCATTGGCACCCACAGGGTGTGTGTGTGTACACACCCACCTTTGGTATCCTCCCACCCCAAGGGGTGTACACACCTATCCTTGGTATCTCTGCCCTCCCCGAGGGTGTGTGTGGGTGTGTATGTACGTCTGTTCCTGGTATCTCTCTTGCCTTTGGTCATGTGCATGTACACACCCTCCCTTGGTACCTTCCCTGGGGATTATGTGCACCCACCCTTCTTAACCCTTCCTGCAGTGGTATACTGGTCCTCCATACTCCTCCCCGTGGGTGTGTACCCACTCTCAGTAACATCCCCCAGCGGGTGGGGGTGTACCTGCCCTCAATACTCCTCCCCTCGGGTGTGTGTACTTTATTGTCTATTTACACACACACACACACACACTGGTGGTGTGCACCCGCCTTTTATTACTCCCACCCCAATGTGTGTGCACCTGGCTATCCTCTAACCCTGCGCCTCCATGTGTGTATGTATGCGCATATGTGGGTGCCAGGTTTCTCTCTATAACCTGCCCCCTAGTGTGTGTTTGCCCCGCTGTCCTCTGTACCTGCTGCCCGTATGTGTGTACCCAACTGGTGTGGGTGCCTTTTACCCTCTATCTCTTTATTTCCCCAGAGCTTTTGCTCAACATTAATGTGGGGGGAAGTCCCCGTGGGCCAAGCAGTCTGCAGACTGTGAAGGGAGGTCAGTGGAAGCAGCTCAGGCTGTGAGCGGAGATCATCTTCTTTAGCATGTGACAGTGCAGAGGCCCCCAACCTCTGCACAATGAGTCTGTCCTGTGTCCATTAAATTCCAGCCCTCATCCCCCTCTGCCCCCACGAGCCAGCGGGACCTTTGTCTAGGGCTATTTATAAAGGTGACACCAGCAGGAGCTGGGACTGGAGCCAGGTTTTAGATTGTTGCAGGTTAAATCCTATCTTTAAAGTAGCGGGGACTGATGCTGGTGCCTCTGGGAGCTGCTGCTCTTGTTTGGGGGAAGCTGGGGAGCTTCTGCTACTGCCTCCCCAAGTGGTGCAATTTCCACTGTAGGCTCATATTGCAATAGGGACTAGACTCCCATTTCAAGGCTGCTTAGCCTGTTAGTCTCTGTGGAAGAAGGATTTTATGGGCTTTAATGAAGGTAGTTACTCACTAAGCCTTCAGTTATTTAGCCAGAAACTGTGCATGACTGCTCCATCTCTCCTGGGAATAAGTTTGTACTAGTCATTGCTGCCAAAAGTAGCACACAGGTTTTTGTTCAGTGGTTTCTTCTTGCACATCTGTGTATACTTTGTGTGGAGAGTAGACTGTGATAGGGCAGTAGTTCTACTTTCCAAAGAGAGGTTATGTTTCAGGGAAACTGAATTAGACTCGGGAATACGTAACAGACCCAGTTAGTAACTTGTTGAGCTTAACCTCAATCTCTTCTCTGGCACAAAATACTCTTTGCCTCTGCAAATGTATCTAATGTTGTGTCACCATGAATGATACAAAACAGTCAAAGTGTACTTTGGAATAAGAAGTAAGGGCAAAGAGGGATGTTTCATTGGCATTTGTTTACTGGGAAACTATTAATTTTATATATTTAAGTGCCTGATGTGAAAATCTGCTTCCTCCCTCACCTTTTCCTTGTTAAAGAAATTGATTCAATTTGTAACCATTTCGCAGTATTGAGAGGGGAAACAAGTTTGAAGAGATTTTATCCTTTGGACCCACAGTTAATGAGTTTCAAAAGGTGCCTCAGGCTAGGATTTTCAGCGTTCCCAAAAGTTAGGGACCCAAATCCACTCGAAATTCAAGAGGGTTTAAGTGTCTAATTCCCTTAGTCTCTTGAAAATGTCAGCCTTAGGTGCTTTTGGAAAAAATCCCATATTAATTTATCCTGGGTGTATGATGACAAAAAGCTATTGTTACCAAGTAATGGATGTTTGGATTACATAAAATGAGTTTATGGGTTCAGTCCAGTTATGCTACTGGATACACACACATCAAAACCGGGGCCATTTTTTGTTATTCACAGTCCAAGGTCTGAATGGGCATGGAAATGAAACATATACCTTTCCACCCAGAGGTGGCAGAGCTTTCTGGGTCAGCTTGCCCTTCTGTTAGCCATATTGTAGCTATACTGTTGAAATACACTGGTTTGAAAGCACTGGAAACTGAATCTCATGAACATCAAAAGTACTGAAGTGCTGCCTTTCCAAAAGGGCATAATTTCAAAATTGAAATTTAACAGTCCCTTCTCCGCAGCAAACACATTTGTAGGTGCAGTATTTAAGTATTATAAAACAGTCCATTAACAAAAATTGCATCAGTGCTCCCGCTGGTTCTTTACTGGTGGGATTATTAGCATAGATTAGGTTCTGGCATTTACTAGCATTTTTGCCACTGTGTTAACAAACCCCTACAATGGTTAAAAACAGAGCTGCCAGAGCCTTGTGTATATTAGGGCTCCCACTGGTGCTAATGATGGGTCTGGTGGTAACACCAGTGGGAATTTTTTCTAAAATTTTCTGGTGTAGATGAAAGTTGGAGGTGTTTTGGGCATTATAGAAATGTGTAAGTACATTTTAAAAAACATAGCCAGTTTCATATTTTCGAATGATCTGTTGATCTGCCTGGCCATGTATATGATGCCATTTTTATATGGCGACTGTTGCAGTCCTCTAATCAGTGTATCACATCTATATGAATAACATTCTGTCTTTGCTAAGCACTCTGCATCTCTACAGCAATGACATTTGCTACATAATGGAGACTAATGAGTAAGTCAGTTTCTTAGAGATCTGTGACGACTGGTAGTCTGGTTCCTAAATTTATTGTAAAGTGGCTCTTCACCTATGTAATTAAAAAAAGGCAAAATAGTATTTTTGAACACTTGTTGGGAATTTAATACATATGTAGTAATTAAAAATCTGGTTTTGACTAATGTCTGTGCAAGTGACCTTGTGTTTACCAAATAGTATTCTTGGATAGTATTACATTTGTAGGTGCAAAATGACTCACATGACTGCATTATGAGACATTTTGAACTTGATTGATACTGTTTTTCCCGTAGCCATCTGCTAACTCATACAGTTTACAGTGATGCTTGTTGTTTTTAGTCTTATGGCAGAGGTTCATATGCTAATGCTGTCAAAACATGTTGTGGCATTTGTCAGTGGCTTACAGGAAGGACTGCCTCTGAAGGTAGGGTGACTTTGGCAGCTCATCTGCTGGAGTTAGGCTCTTTGACAGTGTGTATGTTGAACTAACCATTAGATATCATACTGTAAACTGCAACTACTGTAACAGTTTAGTCAGGAGGGCAGTAAGTGCATTCCATCTAGAATCATTTCTGTGCTGCTCTGTGAATCAGAAAAGGGACAGGACTAATATGTTTTGCCACCTCCTCTTTGAAGATAGAATTCATTGTGTGTGTGATGCAGCTAGGTTCTCTCTACTGATGGGGTAAAAAATGCCCTTTAGTTAATCCCAAGATTTCTGTGGTACTATAATGTATTGCAGCGATATTGGAACACATGTTTGCTTAAAAAAAATACTGGGGGAAAAGTGGCGGTTAACTCTTTATTCCCTCTCCAGCTGTCCTACATAAGTTACACACTGGTTTTCTGTATGAACTTACTTTTCTATAACCAAAACCAGACAAAAAGGCAGAAACTTCAGAGTGGTAAAATTATTGTTTAGTTTTATTGCAGATGTCCACATTTAAAATGTTGTATTCTCATACTATTTCATAAAGCAATTAACTCTCCAGAAAACAAAAGATGCACAACAGTAAATAAAAAATATATATGCACTTACTATATACAGACATATTAAATATTTTATATGTATTATTATACACATGGTTTTTAAGTGTGTGTGTATATAGTGTTTGGAGTACACAAGGAGTACAAGATCAGACCTAAATACATTTTCAATTGAAATAGTTGAAAATCAGTTACTACTTCAGTTCTTGCTGACAACTGCATCTTGGATCTTGTTTACTGCATATTGCAACAACTGAGAACATCACTAATACACAGGGTAGTTTTGGAAATGCAGCTGTTTCAGATGTCCATGATGTCATCAGTTGTTTAGAAGGAACACAAAATGCTGAAATCAGATCTCATCAGGGAAAATGCCTTTCAGGTCACTTTTTTAAATGTATTTGGGCTTGATGCTGCATTCCCTGTACACTCAAAATTTCCAGTTAAGTAAATGGATTCTTTAATTGTACCATGTACACAACCTTTAAAGAGAATTCTCTCTTCCATTAAGACATGAATCCTGCAATTACTTTACTCATGTGAGTCCCATTGACTTCAATGGGACTAATATGAGTAAAATTATACTTGTGTTTGAAGGATTGGGATATACATTTGTGACTAGGTTCCATTATAAACTCCTATTTTTAATGCCCTTCCAACTTTGGCTAGCAAATTAATTTGTCCTGAAAATTTCCAGGTTTATTCTGAAAGCAAAAGAGAATCTTTTTGAAAAGTTTATAGTCAATTTGAGAACACTTTTTTAAAGTTATAAGTCATCACAAAATTATCCTGATCTAAAAATTTTGACTAGTGTCTGTTTCTAGCTCAAATTTTTTTTGCTAGTATCACATCAGTTTTTCCACATTGTAATATCTCATTGAAAACTTGTGCATATTCTTTATTTAACGAATATAGATTGTAATTAAATTAAACAAAGTTATTAAAGTTCTTATTGTAATTGTTATGGCAAACAGTTTATTCTCTGGTGGCTGGTGCACTTTGGAAGGGTCTTTCTATAACTTTATCCCTTAGTAGAGGTAGATGCCTATATTTTTGGAGCAAAAGGACCAAGATTTGTTCCTAGTGACTTAGTTTTGTGTAGCTTAGGTAATTATTGTTGTTAGTAGCACAACAGATTTGTTGCAGAATGCAGGCAGATGCCAATGCATGAAAAATGTGATTCAGCTGTTTTTGAATTAGAGGTTGCACAAAATTAAAATTAATGTAAATCCACTCAGTAAGAGATCTATCTGTATGGTTGCAATCGGTATTTCATTATAAGCTTTGCCTTTACTCCCTATTCTGTCTGTGAAGAAATCACATGTTTTTCCTGGGCAAAAGTTGGGACTCAAAGGTACACAAGAAGAATTTTAAAAAATTAAGGTAGTTTAAGTGGTTTACAAACCCATGACTAACACTTTATTTTTGCATCTCGTATTTCAAAAACTGCTTTTATGGATCCCTGTGGATTTGGACAGAAAACTATCCTCTGCTACACATGAAAAATTTGTATTGGAAACCTTGGAGGATTTTAGAAAAGTTCCTAAATTTATAAGTGAAAGCAGTTCTCGGTCTTGACCACCTTTCTCTAATACAGTAACTCCTCACTTAACGTTGTAGTTATGTTCCTGAAAAATGCGACTTTAAGCAAACTGATGTTAAGCGAATCCAATTTCCCCATAAGAATTAATGTAAATAAGGGGGTTAGGTTCCAGGAAAATTTTTTTCACTAGACAAAAGACTACACACACACACACACACACACAGTATAAACAAACAATTTAATACTGGTACACAGTGATGATGATTGTGAAACTTGGTTGAGGTGGAGGAGACAGTGGGTGGGATATTTCCCTTACTGCTAAATGATGAACTAGCAGTTGGCTGAGCCCTCATGGGTTAACTCTCTCTCGCTACACAAGGCAGCAGGAATGGAGGGAGATATGTGCATTTCCCTTAAGTACACTGCCTTGTTAATTAGATCAGCTTGCTGAGGCAGCTGCTGCAAGCTCCCTCTGTCCTGAGTCCTGGTCTGTCCCCCCTGCTCTATGGAAGATGGGGTAAGTGGGTGCAGGAGCAGGGGGGAGGGGGACACCCTGACATTAGCCCTCCTCTTCCTTTTCCACTCCCACCCCCCGCACAGCAAGCAGGAGTCTCATGGAGCAGCTCCAAGGCAGAGGGCAGGAGCAGCACATGGAAGTGGGGGGAGGGACACAGCTGAACTGCAGGCAGCTGCTGCACAGGGAACTTAAGGGAGGGGGAGCTGATAGGGGGCTGCTGCTCCATCCTGGTTCCAAGCCCCCACCAGCTAGCTGCAATGGGGTGCTCTTCCTGCAAGCAGTAGACAAAGCAGGCAGCTGCCAAACGACTTTAGAAGAGAGCTTTACACAACTTTAAATGAGCATGTTCCCTAATTGATCAGCAACGTAACAATGAAACTACGTTAACCAGGACAACTTTAAGTGAGGAGTTACTGTACAGATCATTTTCTGGTACAGTTTAGAATGTTTGATAGTACAGTACATTTTCTAAAAATAAAAATGAGGAAGCCATGTACTCAAACTATAAAATGAGGGACCAGTATACACCACATAGGAATATGGACACTCTTTTTTAAAAATTTGGTCTTTGAGAGCTACGGTGACACTGTACTATGTGAGGGGTAAAAGTTAACTCTGCCTGCATGGGGATGGCAATAAGAATGGGAAAAGTAACCCTGCTGTTTTCAGTGCCCAACTAAACTCCAAATCAGAACTTCTTATCATACAATCCAGTTCAGTGGACCCTCACTGTGCAGCACCATTGATCTGGGGAATACTTGCAAGTGGCTGGCAAGGGTATAGGGAGGAGTAAGGTCCTGTGATGTCACTGATGGACTCTTTAAAGCAGGAATCGAATGGGGGCAGTTAAGGTTGTGTGGGAAGTGTCACATAACTCAGTATTTTATGGTTGTCCAGAGCTGCCTATTTGTTTCACATAATGTTAACCTTCATTACAGGGGACTTTAACTTGAACATTTCCTGGTTCTCCAATATTTAAGTTTTGGAAATTAAACTCAAATGTCCTGGAAGGGTATCAGGAGAATAGGGCAGTACTGAGTGCCTACTACCTTAATTCCACATTAATATTTCTTGCATGTGAATAAATACACATTCTCAAATGTGGATTCCCAAGAATCCTGTGGGACGCCCTGTATACACACTCTCCTTATTAACTGTAATATTGTGTTCCTTCTGTGGAGACAATTTTTAGGGTACTTTGAAAGCTTTAAAAGTTTCATGTTGATGTTACTAGTGTTGGCTTCCTTAATCTTGGAGTGCTGCTGAAGGCAGGTTGCTCAGCCCTTTCAAAGGAGGGAGTATTTTAGTGTCTTGATGCACAGTTGGATTAGTTTGACGAATGATTAGACGTCATTAGAAGACGAATGATTTAGAAGCTTAAAAATCTGTTTTTTTTTTCTCCACTTACATAAAGAAGTCTTTTGAAGCTGTACAAACAGAAGCCATGTCATTGTCGAGTTCTGCTTCCTGTGCATAGTGATATGCTTATGCTCTGGAGACTTGTGTATTCTTATACTCTCTTCCCCTTCTGTTTCTTAAAGGAACAGCAATTAGTTCTGACAAACCGCTGTTGCATTTTCTGAAATTGGTTAATGTCTTTCTATTATGTTATAATGCCATGAGTGTTAACAAAGACACTGACTCTCCATCCCGACCAGCTGCTATCCTTTTTCTCAGATTCCTAGTGCCTCAGTTACTTTCTCATCTTTCTGACTCCAACTCCTCCTTCTAGAATTCCAAAGTTGTTTCATCTGTTGAATCTTCAGGCTTCATTACAATTAGTAATCTTACTAACAGGATTTGGGTTGCTTGAATATACGCAACTGCAAATCCTCTTGGCCTTTCTCTACAACACCTCTTTCATTCAGTTTGCTTTGGAGTAGATGGAATGGGATAGCTGTAAAGGACACTTCTAACCACGAATTGGAAGTTTTCAAGGAAGACTCTAGAGCAGTGGTTCTTAACCTTTACTGCTGCCTGCACCCCTTTGGTTCTCGAAATATGTTCTTGCACCCCTTATCAAAAATCGTTGAAGTAGGTCAGTTCTTTAAACCTAGATATATCATAACTATAGAATGAAAGAGATAGTGGCTAACTGAATTCAAATAAAGCCACGGCGCTGCCTCATCATCATCTGCGCATGCGTCAAGAAATACTCCGCAATGTGGAGGCACGCTGTATTTTATAGCGAGATAATTTCCCTACAGTTAGCTTAAAAACTTTAAAATAATTTTTGTTTGTATATTACAGTAATCGTTAAAAAATGTATAAGGTTAATAAATACATTGTTTCATCAAACCTAAGTAGTTGTACTTACGTGCCTCTGCTTAATTTGTGTTTTCGATGATTTACCTTCTAAAAAAATCTGGCATGTCTCGCGCCCCCAGAAGGGGCATCTTGCGCCCCCAGGCGGTGTGTGCACCCCAGGTTAAGAACCACTGCTCTAGAGCTTCTCCCTATTTTTCTTCCTCCCCCTGCCAGACAGCAAGGGTGAAGTCTTGTCGTTGGCTTAAATCAAGCCAGGATTTCCAGGTGTGTTTCCCTAACCACAGAGAGGGAAGGAGGTAATGAAATGCGGGTCAACCCACTATCCCACCGCAGGAATCAAAGGGTGATTGGCTGGTGATGGTTTCTGGCCACTGGCGTGATCATAAATAATGGAAAACTTGAATTTTTCATGGATATAAACAAAAACACAAATTGCTGAACACAATACAGTTTTCCTCAAAAGATGCGGAATGAAATTTGGTTTTCTTGAGGCCTAACCAAATTATATCCTTTAATTGCTTTTCCTTTAGTGGTGTTTTTTTAAGTACATTATTGTTTTCTTTGGACATAAAGCTCAAAAGGAAATATTATGGCTTTTATTGATTCACCCGTTCCCTCCCCTTAGTCTCTCAGTGTCAACCTGTTGAAATGCTATATATTCTTCTCAGTATATAGAAGGAAGCACTTCTGTTTGCTAAAATTGTGCATAGTAAGCTCTCTCCAGGGAGTTGTCCTGCAGAATGTTTTTGTAATTGCTCAAAAGAAGCCAACAAGAGGTAAATCTAAGCGCACACAGTCAGACTGGAATAAATGAGCTTTGGTGTGCTGTCCGTAGTGGATAATATGGAATGTAAGGAAGCCAGGAGGTCCAAGAGGCAGTGCACCGTAGCATGGCTCGACCTGACCAACGCCTTCGGGTCCATACCCCACCATCACATCTTTGCCACCCTGGGAAAGTTCGGAATGCCAGAAACCTTCATTGAGATCCTCCGGGACTTCTACAAGGACTGCACCATCACCATCTGCGCCACGGACAGAGAGACGGACGCCATCCCCATCCACCGCGGCGTGAAACAAGGATGCCCCCTCAGCCCCATCATCTTCAACCTGGCCATGGAACTGCTCATCCGAGCCATCTCCAGCGGCCCGACCGGCTTCGACCTGCACGGCAAGAAAATCAGCATTCTGGCCTATGCGGATGATCTGGCCCTGGTCGCCGACAGCTCGGAAAGCCTCCAGCAAATGCTTGACATCACCAGCCAAGCCGCCAAGTGGATGGGCCTCCGCTTCAACCCCCAAAAGTGCGCCTCCCCTCACGTCGATGGTAGCGCCAGGGTGCTGGTCCAGCCATCACAATTCCTGGTCCAGGGTGAGCCCATGGCCTCCCTCGAAGAGGGAGAAGTATACCAACACCTCGGCACACCCACAGGAGTCCACGTCCGACAGCATTGCGGAGATCCTGTGAGATGCGGCCCAAATCGACTCCTCCCTGCTCGCCCCCGGCAAAAGATCAACGCCCTCAATACCTTCCTGATCTCTCGCATCTCCTTTGTCCTCAGGGGATTGGCCGTAGCCAAGGTGCTCCTGAACAAGGCCAACAGCACCATCAGGCAGCTGGTGAAGAAGTGGCTCTACCTTCCCCACAGGGCCAGCACGGACATCATCTACATTTCCCACAGGCAGGGCGGCGCCAACGTACCTCGGATGGGTGACCTGTGCGACGTGGCGGTGATGACCCATGCCTTCCGCCTCCTGATGTGCCCAGACCCGATGGTGAGGAGCATTGCGCAGGAAGCCATACGGGCCGTGGTCAGGAAATGCATCGCCAGGGCCCACTCCGAGCAGGACATTGCCACCTACCTCAGCGGCTCCCTGGAGGCTGAGTTTGGAAGAGTGGGGGAGACCTGTCCTCCCTCTGGTCCCGCGCCCGCAATGCCTTGAGACGCCTGGGTAAGAGGATCGGCTGCTGCTGGAAGTGGTGCGAGGAGCGCTGGGAGCTGGGAATACTGGTACCATGTTTAAAGACCCCCAGACCACACCATAGTCACCCCGACTGCCAGAACTATGCTGGAAAGGACCCTGAAGAACACCATCCGCTGCCACTACGCCGAGAACCTCAAGCGGAAGCCGGACCAGGGCAAGGTGTTTGAGGTATCCAGCAAGTGGGATGCCAGCAACCATTTCCTCCCTGGGGGCAGCTTCACCAGGTTCGCCGACTGGCGGTTCGTCCACAGGGCCCGACTCAACTACGTCCCCCTCAACGGAGCCATCCGCCACGGCAACTGGGACAAGCGCTGCAGGAAGTGCGGGTACGCAAATGAGACCCTGCCCCACGTCCTGTGTGGATGCAGACAGCACTCCGGAGCCTGGCGGCCCGCCACAACGCCATCCAGAACTGGCTGGTTAAAGCCATCCTGCCATCTCTGGGGAAGATCACCCTCGACTCTGCCATCCCCGGGACAGATAGCAGACTATGACCTGACATCGTCGTGACGGATGCAGAAAGAAAGAAGGTCCTCATCGTAGACGTCACGGTGTCTTTTGAAAACCAGTCACCGGCCCTCCACGAGGCCCGAGCACATAAGGTGTTGAAGTACACCCTGCTAGCCGAGACCCTGAGAGCCCAGGGCTACGAGGTCCAGATACACGCCCTGATCGTGGGAGCCCTGAGCTCTTGGGACCCCCACAACGAGCCGGTTCTGAGAGCGTGCGGAGTGGGTCGACGCTATGCCCGGCTCATGAGACAGCTCATGGTGTCCGACACCATCAGGTGGTCCAGAGACATTTATACGGAACACATTAAAGGACACTGTCAATACCACACTGAGTAACTGAGACCGCTGACCAAGGAAATACCCCACTTCCTTCCATGACGGATCAAGGGACGCACCCCACCCATGTACTTATCCGCTACACTGATACTGACTTTGACTCTATATTCATTCCATGGGTGGCGTACCCAAGCCCACTTATCCACTGACACTTTAAAAACTCTTGCACCCCAATCTGGGTCTATGCCGGTTATGTGATATGTATGTATCTCTTCATCCTTGCAACCGATACCTGTAATCCCTCATAACCCAAGCCTGACCCCAGATGTACAGTACCTTCCCTCTTAACTCATGTATATTTCATTTTAAACCTTCACTTTAATAAAATTTTTAAATTTGTTTTCCTATTAACTTATTACATTTTACAAAAATATACCAACTTCTCATAATATATTAACTGTTTGCTATCTAACCTGACCCATACTTGAAACATTTAATCATATAATAAATATGAATGGTTAAAATATAAATCAGTTATTTGTATTATCACAATTTACAAGCCTAATTAGTTTATAAAAATCCAGCTAATTAAAGAAAAATTAAGATAAAGAATAGAAGCAAAGTTCAGAGGAGGGGAATAGAGATTGGGAGGGAAGGAAGTGGGGCGAGAGGAGGGGGAAGTGAGCGGGCGGGGTGGAGGGAGGAAGGGGTACATTTAATAGGATCATTCAGATACTTCCAGGAGAGCATCCCATATCTCCTGAGAATTTTTCTTAGGTATTTCTGTTATGGTATACACTTCTTTTCCATGGTTGCCAAACTTATGATGTCTGTGCTCCAGTCTTCAATCGTTGGTCACTTTTTAGACTTCTATTTTTTTAGACCAGTTCTGTTCATTTAGACCAGTTCTGTTCATTCCCTCTGAAGCACCTGGCATTGGCCACTGTCGGAAGACAAGATACTGGGCTAGATAGACCTTTGGTCTGACCCAGTATGGCAATTCTTATGTTCTTATGTAGTACGAGTCTTTTAGCAATTATTAGTGCTCTGCTTAGCTGAAGTCTTTCAGATTTATTCAGCTTCCAATTAACATCTATTAGCTTTAAGATTACATGTTTAGCTTGTAACACAATTTTATTAGATATTAAAAAAAATCACTCTCCAGTTAACTTCTGCCCAAAACATATGGGTATAGGAGCATTCCCAGAGTGTATGGGTTAAGATAGCACCTGCTGAATCACAGTGCCAACATTTGTCTGTTTTAGCAGCACCTGTTTTGAACAGTCGGAGAATGGTCCAGTGCATCATCCATACAATTTTCTGCTGGATTAATCTTAAAACAGATGTCCAAGGAACAGTTTGGAGTATTGGCTAAAATTAATTTCTGTTGGTTAGCAGAGAAGAATTTGCCTAGTTCCTCTTCACATTTCTCTTTTAGGCAATCCATGTTTAATTCAAATTTTCCAGCCAAGTGTGCATATAATGTTGCCATAGGTTTTGGCAATCTGGGTAATATTTTAAGAAATTAAAATATTTTAGGTGGGTCAGGGGTAGCACAGGCTTTGGAGCCAAGCAGGCAGGAGATGGCATGTTTAAGTTGGATATATTGCCACTCCTTCTTAGTCTCTAGATTGAACCTTTCTTTTAATACTGTAGAAGGGAGGAAGGTATCATTTTCAATAAATTGAGTGATGGTCAATCCCTTTCCTATTCCCGTCTGGCCAAATGATGGGGTTGCCTGCTTTACAGAGTTTTGAGTTATTCCAGATAGAGGCCCTGGTATGCAGAAAGGGGTGACTTTTAAATTTAATAGATGTATGCCAAGTATTTCTGGTTGCCACAATAGTTGTTAGTTGTTCTTTAGGGAATCCGGTAATAATCCGACTGCAGCGCTTTGTTAAAGAGAAAAGGAGCAACCACTTCTGTTTCCATGTGGAATCAGTTCAGACCTCTACAGCTTGAGGGAATGAGCCACTGTGCTGGTTGGCTAAAAATTGTTGCCTGATGATAAACTTTAAAGCTGGGAAACTTGAAACCACTTGTTTTGACAGAAAATTGTAATCCTTATAAGGAGATTCTGAGTTTACCAGCACCCCACAAGAAGGTCCTGAACATGTTTTCGATTTGAATAAAATAAAAGGGAGGAGTATGGAGTAGGAAAGAGGTCAGAATGAAAAGGAACCTGGGAAGGGCATTCATTTTAATGATCATTTTTCCCCCAAAGGGAGAGAGGTAGTGCCTTCCATCTATTTAAATCGTTTGATAACTGCATGATTAATAGAGCTAGGTTAACCTTCACTGTGTTTCTAATTTTCTTAGGGAATAGGATGCCAAGCTATCTGAGGTTTTTCTGCTGCCATCTAAATGTCCCTACAGAAGAGCCACTTCCAGCTAAATCCAATGGATCTTCATTGTTTCTGATGTATCCCAATTTATCTTGTAGCCAGAGAATTTGCAACGTTATCTATTGTTTGTAGGATATTGATTGACGTGAAATTTTTTAATATATTAGGAGAGAAGGATTTTTGTCTCCTGAGACCCTGATTTGATCCATTAAATACCTTAGTGTTCCCTAATTAGTCTTGTAAATGGTTCTAATGCTAAGTTGAAAATGATAGGGGAGAGAGGGAATCCCTGTTTATTTCCTTGAAACAGATCAAAGAGTGGGGGTATTGTGCTCTTTGTCAGGAAGTAAAAGTTGGGATTGGAATATGACAGCTTTATGCATGAAATAAAGGATTTCCCCAACCCAAACTTATCCAGGGTAAGAAACAGATATTTCCAGTTCACTGTCAAAATCTTTCTCTGCATCTAGTGAAATGCTTGCATGGTAATTTCTAGAATGTTAGTGGAATGCCATTACATTGATCAACTGCCGTGTGTTATCAGAACCGTGCCTTTTATTAGTAAATCCCACTTGGTTGGGATGAACCATATCACTCATTACTTTTTCAGGCATCTTAGCCAATAGTTTTGAAAGTACACCGCTACCTCGATATAACGCGACCCGATATAACACGAATTTGGATATAACGTGGTAAAGCAGTGCTCCGGGAGGGGGCGGGGCTGCACACTCCAGTAGATCAAAGCAAGTTCAATATAACACGGTTTCACCTATAATGCGGTAAGATTTTTTGGCTCCTGAGGACAGCGTTATATCAAGGTAGAGGTGTATATTTATATCAGTATTGATTAAAGCAGCAGTTCTCAAACTGTGAGTCTCAACCCCATTTTAATGGGGTCACCAGGGCTGGCATTAGACTTGCCTGGGGCTGAAGCCAAAGCGTAAGCCCCACCACCTGGGTGACGGGGCTCAGGTTACAGGCCCCCTGCCTGGGGCTGAAGCCCTGGGGCTTTGGCTCCCCCTGGGATGGTTGGGCTCAGACTTTGGTCCCCCTGCCTGAGGCGGCGGGCATTGGGTGGGTTCAAGATTTGGTCCTCCCTCCTGGGGTTGTGTAATAATTTTTGTTGTCAGAAGGGGGTCACGGTGCAATGAAGTTTGAGAACGCCTGGATTAAAGAGATGGATTTATAGCTAGTACAATTCCGCACATCGTTACTTGGTTTAAGCAGTACAGTAATTATGGCTTCCCTCATAGTAGGAAGTAACGTACCATTCTTTAGGGCATCTTCATAAATTATAACAGCTTAGGAGCCAATTCTTTGGTATTTTGATGGAATTTTATTGGTAGGCCATCAGGACTGGGGGTCTTGCCTGGACTCATGTCCTTGATGGCCTTGATTATATCCTCTGATTGCAAGGGAGAGGCTAGCCTCGTCTCTTCGCTTCCATTGATCACTGCTATCTTCCTGGTGGCAATATGGGAAGTGAAGAAGTGATAGAACAGATAATCAGTGCTTCTCTGAAGACACCAGTACAGAGGTAAGGTGCCTGGGACTATTTCCCCTATTTCTGCTATCAATTCTTAAAAAGAAGAAATAGCTCTTTAAGGTTTTGGATTCAGTTATACCAATCCCTGCAGAGTTATTCATATGCTAACACCCCAGAGTTTTCATGACTTAATTAATTATTTCCCTAAAGATGGTTTGGCCATCAAAATGTTCTAACTAGGATGTCAAGCAACTAAAAAAATTAATCGCGCGATTAAACAATACCATTTATTTAAATATTTTTGGATGTTTTCTACATTTTCAAATATATTGATTTCAATTAAAACACAGAATACAAAGTGTACAGTGCTCACTTTATATTTATTTTTGATTACAAATATTTGCACTGTAAAAAGCAAAAGAAATAGTATTTTTCAATTCACCTAATACAAGTACTGTAGTGCAATCTCTTTAACATGAAAGTTGAACTTGCAAATGTAGAATTATGTACAAAAAAACCTGCATTCAAAAATAAAACAATATTAAACTTTAGCGCCTACAAGTCTACTCAGTCCTATTTCTTGTTCAGTGAATCACTCAGACAAACAAGTTTGTTTACATTTGCAGGAGTTAATGCTGCCCGCTTCTTGTTCACAATGTCACCTGAAAGTGAGAACAGATGTTTGCATGGCACTGCTGTAGCTGGCGTTGCAAGATATTTACATGCCAGATACGCTAAAGATTAATATGTCCCTGCATGCTTCAGCCACCATTCCAGAGGACATGCGTCCATGGTGATGACTGGTTCTGCTCGATAACAATCCAAAGCAGTGTGGCCTGACATGTTAATTTTCATCATCTGAGTCAGATGCCACCAGCAGAAGCTTGATTTTCTTTTTTGGTGGTTCGGGTTCTGTAGTTTCCGCATCAGTGTTGCTCTTTTAAGACTTTTAAAAGTATGCTCCATACCTCATCCAGCTCAGATTTTGGAAGGCACTTCAGATTCTTAAATCTTGGATCAAGGGCTGTAACTATCTTTAAATTTAAATTTAGAAATCTCACATTCGTACTTCCTTTGCGTTTTGTCAAATCTGCAGTGAAAACGTTCTTAAAATGAACAATATGTGCTGAGTCATCATCCGAGACTACTATAACATGAAATATATGGCAGAATGCAGGTAAAATAGAGCCATAGACATACAATTCTTCCCCAAGGAGTTCAGTCAGAAATTTAATTAAAATTTTTTTTAACGAGTGTCATCAGCATGGAAGCATATCCTCTGCAATGGTGGCCGAAGCTTGAAGGGGCATATGACTGTTTAGCATATCTGGCATGTAAATACCTTGCAATGCCAGCTCCAAAAGTCCCATGTGAATGCCTGTTCTCAGTTTCTGGTGACATTGTAAATAAGAAGTGGGCAGCATTATCTCCCGTAAATGTAAACAAACTTGTTTGTCTAAGCGATTGTCTGAACGAGAATAGGACTGAATGGATTTGTAGGCACTAAAGTTTTGCATTGTTTTGTTTTTGAGTGCAGTTATGTAACAAAAAAACCTACATTTGTAAGTTGCACTTTCACAATAAAGAGATTGCTCTACAGTACTTGTACAGACGCTCCCCTCTTTACGCAAGCGTTCTATTCTGGAATGTCTTGCATAACTCGAATTTTGCGCAAGTCGGAAACGTATCTCCAACCATTACGCCAAAAAAACCCAACCGCCTCCTATTTCTGTCTTACGGAACTTTTTCCGTAAGCTCGGATTTGCGTACGTCAGGTTTATGTAACTCGGGGAGCGTCTGTATGAGGTGAATTGAAAAATAATATTTCTTTTGTTTACAAATATTTGCACTGTAAAAATGATAATCAAAAATAGTAATATAAAGTTAGTGTACACTTTGTATTCTGTGTGTAATTGAAACCAATATATCTGAAAATGTAGAAAAACATCCAAAAATATTTAATAAATTTCAATGGTATTCTGTTGATTAACAGTGTGATTAAAACTGCAAATTAATCACAATTTTTTTGTTAATCACATTAGTTAACTGCAATTAATCAAGAGCCCTAGTTCTAACACAATAAAGTCCTCTTTCCCTAATTTTTGACTCCATTATTGAGAAATTTAAGAGAATTCATTTAAATTTGTGGGGTGACTATTTATGGACAATGAACTGAGATGATTCTGCAGGCTTAGTGAGCTGAATTGCAGCAGAGCAGCTGGGTGGCTATGATTAATAAAGTTATTGTTAAAACAAGTAGAGAAACCAGCAGTTTTTGTTGTTTCTGCCTAACTCAACTAGGTATAAAAAGGGGGCTCTCTGTCTGCATGGGAGTTCAGGAACAAGATGATTAAGTGAATTAGCTAAGAACAAATAAATGGGAGTTTAGAAACAGACCACAACCAATGGAAGTTCAGTAAGTACTTGGGGAAATAAGTAGTCAATGAGTAAAAACCTGGGTGGAGTTTGGGAAGACCAAATAGAGGAGAAGGCCAGCAGCAAATTGTTCAAAATGGGTGGATAACCAGCTCATTTCGCAGACTAAAGAAGAACTGTCAAGTGGCACATGTATGTTCATGGAATAGACAGTTCTAGCTCTCAAAGACCAAGTACTCAAGGCACAATTTCCTAAACTGGTGACCAAATGACAGAGAGACTTATAACTATGGTATAAAGGGATATGATACAGAGTTGAGTGCACCCCATCTCCAGTTAAAAAGCCAGTGTGAGATGGTAGACCAAGGAGGAACTATTTCCCTCAGTCTTAACTGACTTGCTAATAAAAATAGAAGACATTGATTGCTCTATACCAAAGTCCTTCCAGAAATAGGACTCCTAATTGTGCTAAGCACACAACTTGTGGTGGTATATTTTAATCTTCAATAATACAGTTAATGGAGTGTGTAATGACAGAACAGTGAACTAATTTGTCTAGTACAGTGTTTGTACATCTCTTGAGATTTGAGAGCTGGTGGGGAGACACAAGTCATGGTACCTGTTAACACTAATGTTGCAGGTAATTGTGGAAGAGTTAATTTGTGGTAGCTGTTATTCAATTCTCTTTCAGGAATAGTTTGCATTTTTACCTACAGCTCAACCCCTGAAACATTAAATGTGTGTAGTGGGGACCACAAATCTGTAGTCCGGGACTAGAAAAGCATACAATTCTCGCTTAATCTTGAAGGATGAAAGAAGGTGGTAGTGTTGGTTGTTCTTTTAAAACAAATAAACTTAATGGAGAAGTCTGAAGCACAAGCAGTAGCTTGGGTTTGGGTGGGGAGAGGAAAGAAACCCTCACAACCTTAGTTCTGATCATGGAGCCCTGGGAATGGGCAAGGACATCCACAGTACAGGCTGCCCTCCCACCATGGGAGGTAGCACTGTTCTTCAATTGAAACTGGAGTTTCTGAACAGCAAACCAAATATTCTACAGAAGCTCTGAGACACCTCAGAGGGGATCTGTCTTCTCTCAGGCCATGTCTACACTACAACATTATGTTGACCTAACTTATGTCGACATAGAGCCACTGCAGTTATTAAATCGCTTGCATGTGTGTGCACACTTAGCTCCTTGTATTGGTGGTGCATGTCCTCACCAAGAGCGCTTGTGTTGATTATATTATCAGTGGGGGGGTACTGTGAGATGACTTCCGAAGGCCAGTAATAGTCGGCATAAGCAGCGCAATGTCTACATTGACACTGTGTTGACCTAATTATATCGACCGTGACTTTACGGTGCTTGGGGAGGCGGTGTTACTAAATGGGAGTAGGGAGGCACTTACGTCAGCGGCAGCCAAATTTCAGTGAATACATTTCCATAGCCAGGTTGATGCAAGGCAGCTTATGTGGACATAACCATGTACTGTAGACCAGGCCTTAGTGGTGTGTGCAGTGGAGCATGGGCAGAGGAGGCAGCTGTATCCAGCTTCAATTGTCCTCAGTGCCTCCCCTCTCTAAAGAAGTGGGCTGTAGTCCACGAAAGCTTATGCTCTAATAAATTTGTTAGTCTCTAAGGTGCCACAAGTACTCCTGTTCTTCTTTTTCCCCTCTCAAAGTTCATTATTGCTGCCCTTCTATTTCCTTGAAAAGCCCTGCTGCTGTGCTGCTCTCCTAGATGCCACAGGAAACTTTTGGCTTCCACCTCCTCCTGAACCTGGACCAGTTTGCTCTATGTATCCGAGCTCCTCTCCCATGAACACAAAAACAGCAGCAGTTCCAACACTGCTTTCCCTGCCTGACCACCCTTAAAGGAACAGCAGCTTTGCTCTTCCCTTCCCTTTTTCTCCTATGAAAAAGGCAGTGGTTGCTTCTCTCTGCTTCCTACTGTCCGCACTCTCGCATCCCCATAGCTTTGGAGCTGTTTTTATTCAGTCAGACCAGTGGGGCTATGTTCTTTTAAAAAACAAACAAACTCAAAATCCAGAGTGTTCTACAGAATACAGAGCACTTGTGAGGTATGCTTCCATCCATAGATCGCAATTTGCTTTACAAACGAAAATTAATCTCCCTACCAATGCCTCTTTGAGGAAAGTGGTAGTATGTCCATTTTACTTGGCAGACGGAAGACAGCAGCAGAAAGTTTAAAATTGCCCAAGGGCACAGAATGATTCCATGTTAGAAACAGAACCCAGAAGTCAGGATACCTAGTTTGCTGTTTGAACCTTTACACCAATAACCGATGCCTCTTTAAAGATTTCTCTGGATGCTACACTCTCACATTTTCAAGGATGTTTGTGCACAATTATAGGTTGATGTGAGCCTATTGCAGGATCCCTCATACACCCAAGTATTTTGTCCATCAAACAAATAGTATAAGATCTGGCACTTTTCTGTTAGTAGGATGAAACCCTGCTGTGTCATTAGTGTTTATGTAGCATCAAATCAACTGACTCTTATTAAACTTTTACCAGATTAATAAAAACGCTTCCCCCAAAATCATTTTTCAGAGCGAATCTTTATCATATGCTTCATCGAATAGACACCAGAAATAGAAAATGCTATTGGTATTTCTCAAGAAACCACTAGAATCAGAATAGCTGGAGCACTAACAAGGAAGAAAAACATGTTCCTTGTATTAGTAGCAATTTATACTTGTGCAACCTATAGAAGGTCACAGTAGAGACTGTTCTATGGGTTTTGCTAGTACAAATTTTTTTAGTTAGAATTTACTTTTTTCGTAATCTAAACCTAAAGACAGGGTTTGAAATTTTTTAGCGGCTATCTGCCAGTAGTGGGACTAAAGCTATACTATAGTAGTAAATATGAAAGACAGGCCCGGTGGTAATGCCTAAGTGAGAAACCCAGCCTCACTGTCCCCAAATGGCATTTCTACCATGTTGTTGTCTTTGGATTGTGCTTTGGAACTCCATCTTTTGTATTAGCCTCTGGATAGTAGGTATCCCATACATTTGAAGCGTCACACCCTTCTAGCTCCCCTTCCAGTGTTTCCTAGCTCTTGTGACCTTCCAAAAGCAGCAGCTGCATGAAACTGACATGATTAATGACAGTATCACAGCTATTCACAGATTTCTATATAACAGCAGCAAAACTGACTAGTCTAATAATTTCACACTGTTGCTGCTTGGTAAAGTTATGAGTAAGGCTACATTTTAGTCACAAGTATCAGGGTGTAGCCGTGTTAGTCTGTATCTACAAAAACAACAAGGAGTCTGGTGGCACCTTAAAGACTAACAGATTTATCTGGGCATAAGCTTTCGTGGGTAAAAACCTCACTTACAGGTATTTTTAGTAAAAGTCACAGCCTGTGACCTGTCCATGACTTACTAAAAATACCAGTGAATAAAACGGGGGGTGGGGCGTGCACGGGCGGTGGGGCGCACCCCAGGACCCCTGCTGGTGCTGGGGGGACGCTGGCGGCAGGCTCCCTACCTGGCTCCATGTCTCCCCCACCCTTCAGCAGTAGAGTTTGGGTGGGGGTGGGGTTGGGGCATGGGACTGGGTGAGGCGGGCTCTGGGTGGCGCTTATCTGGGGGACTCCCAGCTGCTAGGTGGAGATGTGGCCAGCAGCTCTTCAGATTGCCTCCACCTGCTGGCACCGCCCCCACAGCTCCCAGTGGCAGTGGTCCCGGCCAATGGGAGCTGCGAAGCCAGCGCTCTGGGTGGAGGCAACCAGCAGAGCTGCCTGGCCATGCCTCTGCGTAGCAGCTGAGTGAGGGGGATGTCGCCGCTTCCGGGGAGCCCCCCAGGTAAGCGATGCCCAGAGCCTGCTTCACCTCATCACATGCCCCAACCCTCTGCCCCCTTCCACAGCCAAACTCTGCAGCTGCTGGGGGTGTGGGAAGAGGTCGCTGGGGCCCAAGACTGCCCCAGCTGCTGTCAGTGTGCCTGGCGCAGGGGCTGCCTGAGCTACCCCTGAGCTGCAGAAATCACGGAGGTCATGGAAAGTCACGGAATCCGTGACCTCCGTGACAAGCTCGCAGCCTTAGTTATGAGTAACAGCAGCAGAGAAACTGGAACTGAATGCAGACTCAGGAAAACATCACGAGGGCTTGAAATATGTTCTCAATACTTGCTAGTCCAAGGACTAAGTCTACTCACCATGCTGAAATTCACTAATATCTTCAGCCACTCTGTCCTAACCATACTGCTAAGGGTAGCATAAAATCTCTCCTTACCCTGTAAAGGGTTAATTCCTCCTTTACCTGTAAAGGGTTAAGAAGCTCAAATAATCTGGTTGGCACCTAAGCAAAAGGACCAATAAGGGGAGAAGATACTTTCAAATCTGTGGGGGAAGGTTTTTGTTTTGTGTTCCTTTGTGTTCTCTCTGGGTCAGTGAAGAACCAGGACAGGAAAAATACATCTCCCTAAGCTATATCTGAACTAAGCATCTAATATTACAGAAATAGTAAGTAATAGCAAGGAAATGTTAGATTATCTTTTGTTTTAACTTGTGAATTTTCCCTGTGCTAAGAGGGAGGTTTATCACTGTTTTTGCAACTTAAAAGTTTTGCCTAGAGGGGAAATACTCTGTGTTTTGAATCTGATTATCCTATAAATTACCTTCTATCCTGATTTTACAGAGGTGCTTCTTTTAATTTTCTTTGTAATAAAGTTCT
This sequence comes from Trachemys scripta elegans, assembly GCF_013100865.1. Taxonomy (NCBI): domain Eukaryota; kingdom Metazoa; phylum Chordata; order Testudines; family Emydidae; genus Trachemys; species Trachemys scripta. The sequence continues at coordinate 31,646,889 of NC_048300.1, read as the reverse complement.
GTTTTTTAAGAATCTGATTGGGCAGGGTCTGGTCTGTGCTCACCTTAGTTACTCTCAAGCCTTCCCAGGAAAGGGGGTGAAAAGGCTTGGGGGGATATTTTGGGGAAACAGGAACTCCAAGTGGTCCTTTTCCTGAACCTTTGTCTAATTCACTTGGTGGTGGCAGCATATCGTCCAAGGGCAAGGAAGAATTTGTGCCTTGGGGAAGTTTTTATCCTAAGCTGGTAGAAATAAGCTTAGGGGGGTCTTTCATGCGGGACCCCACATCTGTACCTTAGAGTTTAGAGTGGGGAGGGTGAGATGGGTTGGATCACAGAAACCCCCTTGGGAGCTGCCACCTAATGTACCAAGGCTACCTCTGCTCCTGTTTTCCCTGCCAGCTCAGGACTCCAGCACCCTGTCTTGCTGAGCCAGACACTCCCGTCTGCTCCAACAAAGATCCAGGGTCTGAATTACTTGCCCCAAAGCTGCAGGTTTACCTGAAAACAGCTCACAGAAGTGTGCTTGTCTTTAGCACTCAGATGCCCAACTCCCCATGGGGTCTAAACCCAAATAAATCCGATTTACCCTGTATAAAGCTTATGCAGGGCAAACTCATAAATTGTTCGCCCTCTATAACGCTGATAGAGAGAGATGCATGGTTGTTTGCTCCCCCAGGTATTAATACATACTCTGAGTTAATTAATAAGGAAAAAGTGATTTTATTAAATACAGAAAGTAGGATTTAAGTGGTTTCAAGTAGTAACAGACAGAACAAAGTAAGTCACCAAGCAAAATAAAATAAAATGCGCAAATCTATGTCTAATCAAACTGAATACAGATAATCTCACCCTCAGAGATGCTTCAGTAAGTTTTTTCTCAGACTGGACACCTTCCAGGCCTGGGCACAATTCTTTCCCCTGGTACAGCTCTTGTTCCAGCTCAGGTGGTAGCAAGGGGATTCTTCATGATGGCTCTTCTCTCTCCTCTTTGTTCTATTCCACCCCTTTATATATCTTTTGCATAAGACGGGAACCCTTTGTCCCTCTGGGTTTTCACCCCCCCCCCCCCCCCACATACTGGAAAAACACCAGGTTAAAGATGGATTCCAGTTCAAGTGACATCACATGTCACTGCAAGACTTCATTACCCACTTGCTAGCACACACATATACAGGAAGACTCAAAGGTAAACACAGCCATCTGCAGACAGTGGTCCTGGTTAATGGGAGTCATCAAGATTCCAAACCACCATTAATTGCCCACACTTTGCATAATTACAATAGGCTCTCAGAGTTGTATTTCATATTTCTAGTTTTAGATACAAGAGTGGTACATTTATACAAACAGAATGATCACACTCGGTAGATTATAAGCTTTGTAATGATACCTTACAAGAGACCTTTTGCATGAAGCATATTCCAGTTACATTATATTCACTTATTATCATGTTTTTATAAAACTATTCCAGTTACAGTATATTCACTTATTAACATGTGTCTGATTCACTTGGTGGTGGCAGCATATCGTCCAAGGGCAAGGAAGAATTTGTGCCTTGGGGAAGTTTTTATCCTAAGCTGGTAGAAATAAGCTTAGGGGGTCTTTCATGCAGGACCCCACATCTGTACCCTAGAGTTTAGAGTGGGGAGGGAACCCTGACACACTCGCCTTCCTTCTGACTAGCAAAAGAATAGGGTAAGCCTGAAGACCTTGTCTCTTTTTGGGAGCACAGAATTCAGCTAGCAAATCTTGCTGCTCATTCCCCCCTAAATACGCCAATTAATGCTGGCTACCCCCAAGCTAAACTGATGTTATGGTATTCAAACTCTCCTCCCACTTTGTCTACCTGCCTGTTTGTCCTCGGAACTCTCTCTCTGTGGACTTGATTCACTGCATTGGTTCACGTTTGGAAGGTTTTCTTTGCAACCATAAAAGCCACATACTTTTTTAGATTTTTTTGTTTTAATGAAGCATTAGCTTCTACAAACCTGGGTGAGCGGATTTTTCAAGTTGTGGGCATCACTGCATCTTTTAACTTTCCAAATGTGATCCAAATGCACTCATAGCTCTTATGGCTGAAAATAACTTATTTAAATAAAAGTTTAAATTTTGCATAAATTGATGGCGGGTGCCCCCGCACTCTCAGGAAATTTTCCCTTCTGCTGTTGGTGAGTGGGCAAGAAGGTTTTTCAAACCTTTTTTGAACAGTTGAACATATTTATATTAAACTTGTGATCTTTGGTATCTGATTTTTTTTTTTGATACAATTCAGTCGATATAATTCTCTTGTTCTTGCTTGCACACACAGTTGAATGGATTATTTATGAGATATGACTTTTTCCCACTGAAATGAGACTAGGCTGTTTTAAGAGGAAAGAATATTGGCTTAATGTCATAAGTCATGTTCTAAATCATGTGAGTTTCTGCTACCAAAGGCAGACTTAATTCCTTGGACAAAGAGAGAAATAGAGCAATAGTGCAAGTAAAGATATCAGTTTAGAAAGTTGAAACTGCAGTAGTTTCCTAGAGAAAATGTGTGTAATGTAGAGGCCACAGTCACATTTAAAGGGATGCTGGCAACTAAGAAATCTACTTTTGAGTGAAACCTAAAATTACTATAACTGAAAGATTAGAGAAAAATATCTATTTTTTTTCCAGTTTGTTTACTTTGACTATACATAAGTACTTTCAAATTCGGTCTCACTCTTTCACTAAATAGGCATCTTCCTCTGTATGTGTGGATCTTCTCAACAGGAGAGAATTTTTAAAAAAAGGAAATTATGTCTAATAACACAAATTGGCAGGTGTACCTTGAAATTACTTTTAAATCAGTCTTTAAAACTGATTAAACTTCAAGTTGTTCCTCCAAAAATGGTTTATTTTTATGAAGTAGATTGGCCTTAAGACATTACCTGTGGTAGATATTTGTTGGGGCAGCTCTTTACTTATAAAGCTTGCTATAGATGCTTTTGTTACTATAGAAGGAGATTAGCAAGGCTTAACTTCTGTTGAACAATATTTCTCCTTTTTGCCCGCCCAAGTTTTTGGGTGAAGCGGCCCACTAAACTCGGGCCCTCCTTTTGTCCTCAATCTTGCTTTGTAGCATCATTCCCTTCAAGGAGGGATTGGAGGGAGGCCTGGTCTATCTACACACACAGTTTAACTAAAACTGTGTTTTTAAATCTCTTTTTAGTTAAACTGGTGCAAACCCCTGTGTGGATATGTAATTTGGTTTAAACCAGATTTGTATCAGTTTTGCTTGTTAGTAAAATTAAGCCTGGTCTGCAGTAAAAAATTAGATCGACCCACCTACCTGATGTAGTTAAGCCAACTTAAGTCCCCGTGTGTAGGTTGATGGAAGAGTTCTTTTGTTGACCCAGCTACTGCCTCTCAGGGAGGTGGATTACCTATGCCAGTGGGAGAACCCTTCCTGTTGGTGTAGTTATTTTTTACACTGAAGCACTACAGTGGCACAGCTGCAGCTGTGCTGCTGTAATGTTTCAAGTGTAGACAAGTCCTTACTAGGATTAAATCAGCAGTGTAACCACACAGAGGTTTATATGGTTTAAATTGCTTTTTAAAACCTATTTTAGATTAACTGATGGAACGTCTGTGTGTAGGCAAGATGAGTCCATGTTGCTGGAGATGTAGATACCTACCATGATGCCTCCGCAGTACCTATGTTTGTGTTTCACTGGTGGTGGGAGGGGAAAAGGATAAAAGTCCTGTCTAGCTACCAAATTATTGTGAGGAAGATGGAGGGAGACTTCTGTGTTACCAAGTAATCTTTTTTTAAAAAACATCTTAAAGGTCACTTCTAGGTTAGCCAAAGGCAGCTTTATAAAAGCTTGTGTGCAGCAAGGAGATCAAGCGAAGTTCTGTGCAATGACAGATGTATGGTGATGCTGCAATAGACACAGCATAGTTCACATACAGCTTCTGATGCAATCTTAGCTACAGTGGCAACACTTCCTTTACTGCAAAACACTAGCGGATCAAAACTGAAATCCATATGAGAACATGATCTGGTCCTGTATGGTTATCTCTTGCAGGGCTAACAACCCCCATTCGTGCAAGCAAAAAAATGCTCAAGATGCTAGACCAGCATAAAAAACAGCAATATATCGCTGAGAATAACAAATCAAAATCAGCAACAAACTAAACTGCTACAGATCCCTGCATAGAACTATCATTAGCAGACTGTTTCACTACAGTGATATGTGAAAAACCTGTGGCAGATTCTTGCCAAATGCAGTCTCAATAATTGTAATCTAGAAATGGAAATTGGAAGGTGCAAGACACAGACCAAGTCTAGAGAGGAGTAATTATGCAACCATTGCGACAGAAGGATTGAGCCAGAGGGCACTTTATACTCCGGTACCCAAAATATGAGGGAGTGGAAGAAAGAATTCATAGTAACTTGAGGAAATCTCTAAAACTTCTTATCAAAAAGTGATGAGGGAAAAATTGTTCCTAATCCTATGAGCAAGGAGAGAGACAGCAGAGATAACATTGCACTATGTAGCAGCCTACCATTGGATCAGGAAAGGACATTAATGACATATGGACTCGGGGAATCCAAATCTCAAGCACAGTGTGAAGGCATAAACTGGGTGGATCTTAGCAACTTCTGATTAGCAGACCTGAGAGATCTCTCTCTCTAATACAGTGTGACAACAACGCTTGTATAGCTTGCCATGACAAAAACCTGAGTGATTTGAAACTGAGTAATACAATGTTAGAATTGATGGCATGTGGAGGGATTCCGCTGTGTCTGGAGTTTATTCCCCTCTCTCCTTCCTTTTCCTACCTTGCCATATGCATGCATACTGGCTCCTCAAATATTGTGAAAGCATACTTGGTGGAGGTAACTTACTTAACAAGATACTTATGAAGAACTATTTCATTTATCTTGGTAATGAATAAGCTTATAGACTCAGAAACTTTCCCTGGAGGAATATCACAAACAGCTTAACCATGTCTGTAAATTACTCAACTTAAAGACTTCAAATGTGGCTGATAGTGTTCTGTGGAATTTTCTTTTGCAAGTTTCTTTGGGAAAGTTAGCATAGAATTGGATGTTGGCCTGCAAGAGAGGGAGTATGCTACAATCTTGGTCCACCTCCTGAATCATGAATATGGTGAACAGAGGTGTCTTGTCCTCTTGTATATGGCTGAGAAGAGGAGGATTCTGTAAAATGTATTGATTAGGATTTTTTTTACTTGAGGAGTGATCTTCAAGAAGGTGTCACACTGTACTACTCCTCTTCCTCTGGTCCTCCCCACTACTATGTGACTCTTTCATTTGCCAAATTGCCACTGGATGTAGCAGAGATGATAGGACTGGAAGGACCTGGAGAGGTCATCTAGTCCAGTCCCCTGCACTCATGGCAGGATTAAGTATTATCTAGACCGTTCCTGACAGGTGTTTGTCTAACCTGCTCTTAAAAATCTCCAATGATTGGAGATTCCACAACCTCCCTAGGCAATTTAGTCTAGTGGTTAACCACTCTGACATTAGGAAGTTTTTCCTAATGTCCAACCTAAACCTCCCTTGCTGCAATTTAAGCCTATTGCTTCTTGTCCTATCCTCCAGAGGTGAAGAAGAACAATTCTTCTCCCTCCTCTTTGTAACAGCCTTTCATGTACTTGCTATCATGCCCCGTCTCAGTCTTCTTTTCCAGTCTAAACAAACCCAATTTTTTCAATCTTCCCTCAGAGGTCATGTCTTCTAGACCTTTAATCATTTTTGTTGCTCTCCTCTGGACTCTATGCAATTTGTCCACAACTTTCCTGAAATGTGGTGCCCAGAACTGGACACAATACTCCAGTTGAAGCCTAATCAGTGCGGAGTCGAGCAGAAGAATTACTTCTTGTGTCTTGCTTATAACACTCCTGCTAATACACCCCAGAATGATGTTTGCTTTTTTTTTGCAACAGTGTTACACTGTTTACTCATATTTGGCTTATGGTCCACTATGACCTCCAGGTCCCTTTCCGCAGTACTCCTTCCTAGGCAGTCATTTCCCATTTTGTATGTGTGCAATTGATTGTTCCTTCCTAAATGGAGTACTTTGCATTTGTCTTCATTGAATTTCATCCTCTTTACTTCAGACCATTTCTCCAGTTTGTCCAGATCATTTTGAATTATCCTATCCTCCAAAGCACTTGCAACCCCTCCCAGCTTGGTATTGTCCGCAAACTTTGTGTGTGCTCTCTATGCCCTTATTTAAATCGTTGATGAAGATATTGAATAGAACCAGACCCAGAACTGATCCCTGCAGGACCCCACTCATTATGTCCTTCCAGCATGACTGTGAACCACTGATAACTACTCTCTGGGAACGGTTTTCCAACCAGTTTTGCACCCACCTTATAGTAGCTCAATTTAAGTTGCATTTCCCTAGTTTGTTTATGAGACGGTCATGTGAGATAGTATCAAAAGCTTTACTAAAGTTAAGATATACCACGTCTAGACCTTCCCCCCCCATCCACAAGGCTTGTTACCCTTTCAAAGAAAGCTATCAGGTTGGTTTGACAAGATTTGTTTTTGACAAATCCATGCTGACTGTTACTTATCACCTTATTATAGTCTAGATGTGTGCAAATTGATTGCTTAATTATTTGCTCCATTATCTTTCTGGGTACAGAAGTTAAGCTGACTGGTCTGTAATTCCCCAGGTTGTCTTTATTTCCCTTTTTATAGATTGGCACTATATTTGCCCTTTTCCAGTCTTTTGGAATCTCTCCCGTCTTCCATGACTTTTCAAAAATAATCGCTAATGGCTCAGGTATCTCCTCAGTGAGCTCCTTGAGTATTCTAGCATGCATTTCATCAGGCCTTGGTGACTTGAAGACATCTAACTTGCCTAAGTAATTTTTAACTTGTTCTTTTTCTATTTTTGCCTCTGATCCTACCTCATTTTCACTGACATTCATTATGTTAGATGTCCAATCACCACCAGCCTTCTTGGTGAAAACTGAAACAAAGTCATTAAGCACCTCTGCCATTTCCACTTTTTCTTTTATTATTTCCCCCCACCACATTGAGTAATGGGCCTACCCTTTTTTTAGTCGTCGTCTTGGTTCTAATGTATTTGTAGAATGTTTTCTTGTTACCCTTTGTCTCTAGCTAGTTTGATCTCGTTTTGTGCCTTGGCCTTTCTAATTTTGTCCCTACATACTTGTGTTAGTTGTTTATATTCATCCTTTGTAATTTGACCTAATTTCCACTTTTTGTAGGACTCTTTGTTGGTTTTTAGATAATTGAAGAGCTCCTGGGTAAGCCAGAGTGGTCTCTTGCCATACTTCCTATCTTTCGTACACAGTGGGATAGTTTGCTCTTGTGCCCTTAATAATGTCTCTTTGAAAAACTGCCAACTGTCTTCAATTGTTTTTTCCCTTAGACTTGCTTCCCATGGGATCTTACCTACCAAATCCCTGAGTTTGCTGAAGTCTGCCTCTTGAAATCCATTGTGTTTATTTTGCTCTTCCCCCTCCTACCATTCCTAAGGCTACGTCTACAGTACCGCAGTAAGTCGACCTAAACTATGCAACTCCCACTATGTGAATAAGGTAGCTGGAGTCGACGTAGCATAGGTCGACTTACCGTGGGGTCCACACTACGCTGCATTCACGGGACACACACTCACGTCAACTTACCTTACTGTTCTCGTTCGGGGTAGAGTACTGGGGTCGACTGGAGAGCGATCTGCGGTCGATATGGCGGCTCTTCACTAGACCTGCTAAATTGACCCCGGTGCATCGATTCCCAGAGTGTTGATCTGGGGGGTAGTGTAGACATAGCCTTAGAAACATGAACTCTACCATTTCATGATCACTTTCACCCAAACTGTCTTCCACTTTCAAATTCTCAACTAGTTCCTTCCTATTTGTCAAAATGAAATCTAGAACAACCTCTCTCCTAGTAGCTTTCTCCACCTTCTGAAATAAAAAATGGTCTCCAATACATTCCAAGAACTTGTTGGATAATCTGTGCCTTGCTATGTTATTTTCCCAACAGCTGTCTGAGTAGTTGAAGTCCCCCATCACCACCAAGTCCTATGCTTTGGATGATTTCATTATTTGCTTAAAAAAAGCTTCATCCAACTCTTCTTCCTGGTTAGGTGGTCTGTAGTAGACCCCTCCCATGACATCACCCTTGTTTTTTACCCCTTTTATCCTTACCCAGAGACTTTCAATAAGTCTGTCTCCTATTTCCATCTCAACCTCAGTCCAAGTGTATACATTTTTAAGATATAAGGTAACACCTCCTCACTTTTTCCCAGCCTGTCCATCCTGAGCAAGCTGTATCCTTCTATACCAATATTCCAGTCATATGTATTATTCTGTGATGTCAACTGTCATAGTTCTGTTTTATTTACTAGCATTTCGAGTTCTTCTTGCTTATTCCCCATACTTCTTGCATTAGTATCTAAGGTACTGATTTGTTTCCCGCTCCCCCCACTTGTCTCTCCTTTATCCCTGCTATAACAGCCTTTGCTCCCCACAAATTCTGACTCTTCTCCCAGGTCTCCATGTTTTTGACTTACCTGTGCGCTTTGGTCACCTGCCCCCTTCGAACCTAGTTTAAAGCCTTCCTCACTAGGTTAGCCAGTCTGTATCCAGATATGCTCTTCCCCTTCCTCAATTGGTGGACCCCATTTCTGCTTAGCACTTCTTCCTGGAACAGCATCCTGTGGTCAAGGAAGCCGAAGTTCTCCTGGCGACATCGTCTTTGCAGCCAGGCATTCACCTCCAAGATGCATCCAGACAATGCTGCAATACCTACTTAAATAGGGAAATTAAATAGAAAGTTGTGGGGGTAAAGTCCTGCCCCTATTGAAATCAATGGGACTTTTGCTATTAACTTCATTGGGTCTGGGATTTCACTCCTCATTTCAACCTTAACTATAAATTTCATGCTCTTGTTAGAGTGATACCCATAGGATTACTTAAACGTTAAATCTAGAAGCAGTCCTTCTAGCAGTGTCAGAGGTGACGTGATAAGATTCTGTTACATATATAGTTTACAGTTTTAAAAATGTATTTTTTCCCCCAATGACATTAGTAGTACCTTCAAAGTTTTTTGTTAGATATGTGAGTTTTTTTTGTTTTGTTTTTTACAATGAGATGAGATAACTAACATGCATTAGCTGTCTTACTGTAAAAACATAGGGGAGACAGGCAGTGATGCAGTGCTAAATGTTATAGTGCTGGAGCCCAGCAGAAATGATCACTGCGGGGGCAGAGATTCACTGTATGGGTACACTTGCTAGTTCTTCCCTCCTTCACCTCCCTCCAGTTATACATGACAGCAGGGTCACCCTCACTGGCACAAGAGAGAAATTGGCAGTAATGGCTCGCCTGGCTGCTCGCATGGCTGCTTGCCTGGCTGCCCACCCATCTCTAGTGCCATGGGACAATGGCAGCATCACGCAATGGCCAGCACGGACAAGGCCTGAGGGAGATCTCCCCTGAAAGGCAGCAAGTCTGTTTAGCATGTGAACACCAGACCAGGTGCCTGACGTGGCGTAGGCCTGGCTTGGGTGCTGGCTTCCATCGCCCTGCTGGGGCCAACTCCCATGCCAGAACAGTGGGTGATATGGCAGGCTGGCAGGGCTTATCTTGGCCCTAGGCCCCATCCCTGCACCAGCCTTTAACTTTGGTCACAGCATTCAAATAACAGTATGGCACCACAAAGCCACTCTGAGTATGCAGGTCCCCCAGATTTACCCAACCCCCCGTGATGCTAACCTCTCCCCATATGCTCTGTCTTGCTCCTGCCATTCCCACCTCCCTGGCTGTGTAAACATTCCATGCGCGCCTTACCCTGTGCCTGCCCCTCGGCTGTGTAACCTCACCATGTACCTCACCCTCAGCCCTAGTACCATGGTATAGCTGCCCAGACAGGGCCCTGGCACCATCTGGAAAACTCCCCAGTAGCCCAGCCAGTCCCACATGCCCCCACTGGGTTCAAGTGTGTTTGGGACTCCTGCTTAGCAGTTCTGCAAACAGCTGTGTCTGGCTGGGTGGCCTTATCTGGGGGGTATAGGTAATGAGTGAGCACAAAATCATGTGGCAGCCAGATCCTCCCCACAGGGAACCCACTCAAAGCACTAGGCCAGGCCCCAGGCAGAGTACCGCCTGCCAGAGACACAGCACCTACCGGCCTTACGAACCCTCTCACTTCCCTCCCTTGCAGCAAGGGCCAACACTGACCCTGCAGAGACTGGGAGATGGCTTCTGATGGAAGTGTGTGGGATTGGAGAGGGAGGGGAGCTGGGACATGGTGTGGGAGGAGGAATGGATCTGTGTGATGGGTTAGGAGGACGGGGTAGGCCAGCAAGAGATGGATGGGGGAATGGGCTCACGTGGTAGGCCTACAAGGAGAGGTCAGGGGGATGGGTTGGGTACTTAATCTGTCAGGGATGTTGGAGCTCCCCAACAGGATGTCCAGGTTGGTGACAGGGCTCTGGACCACTCAGGTCTGGTTGTGCTGTGGGTAGCAGCCAGTGAGGTGGCAGCTGATGAAGTCCCTGTGAGAGCCTCCTGGCAGTGCTTCAGTCTGCAGTACCTGCTCCACTACCAGCCATGGAGACACAGCCCAGCTGGGTCAGGGGTGTCTCTGTAGGAACTGCCACCCCTAACCAGGGCCCAGCCTGTTCCCAGTGGTGTCTTCCTGGAAGAGGAAGCTCCTGGCTCTGGGAGCCTGCCCAGCTACAAAAGGCAGGGACTGGCCTGGCTTTGAGGTGGCCTCAACCCAGCAATACCCTCATCCCTCCCTGAGCCCAGTGGCTTCTGCTTCCCCAAGACCAGAGAAGCCCTTTCTCTTCTCCCAGGAGCTCCTGTTCTCCCTGAACCCAGCAGTCCCTCCAGAATCCAGGGAGGCAAGTTTCTGGCAGGCTGTTGCTGCCTTGATCGTTCTTGTTGAACCCCTGCATCCCATGGTTAGTGCTTCAGCAGAGCCCACTCTGGGTCTGCCCAAGGGTCATGTGGTCCTCAGTTGCCTCAGTTCCTTTCTTTCCACAGCTAGTTGCCTGCATCAGGATCTTCTTTCTTTGCCTAGCATATTGACCAGACTTTGTGCTTACTGCTAAAACTTTTGGGTAGTTTTTACTTTGGTCCTCCATGGTTGCACAGTAAGGTTCCTAGATGGGGTCTGGCTCAGTTCTTTGGTAGGATGAATATGCTCAGCGCACAACACTGACTCATGTTTTGCTTCTAGGTATATCCGACTATATGGGAGAAAATTCAGCAAAGAAGATCATGTGCTTTTTATCAAGTTGTTGTACGAGTTAGTAACAATTCCAAAGCTGGAGATCAGCATGATGCAAGGATTTGCACGTCTGTTGATAAACCTGTTAAAGTAAGTACAATTTGCTGACATTCTTCTACTTAAATATTTACATCCATAAATAGAACATTTGATCCTTGACCTACAGTATAGTTAACTGCATAGTTTTTCCCCATACAAATTACTTCACTTCCTCTTACCCTGCACAGATCTTTGATAATGGAGGGAAAATTTGAGAAAAATGGTCCCTTTTGAGGCTTGATTTCAATATTGATCAAAGAGCTAAATATCATATGTTAGTTTTGTTTTTCTTGATATAGATATCCTATAAGAAGATGGAGAGCTCCAAAAATAATATGGTCTCAGAACTAAAGTTTAAGAGGCACTATCAAGGGATGCGTGTGTCACATGTCATTGAAAGTACTTATTAATGAGTAATATAACTGCACTTGGCAATTTTTTTGTAGAGACATTATGGATGTCTTGAATCCCAGAAAGAATGCTTGTAAGTGAATAGTGTTTGACATGTCATTAGCAAGAGTAATGTGGAAAAAAGACAAATAAATATATGTTCAAATAATTTTCTGCTGTTCAGTTTTTAGGTATTCTAATGTATGATGAGTGCTGGTAAGGACAATGTTTAATCCCAAAGTGCACTTCATTTCTTAAATTAGGAAAAAAGAACTTCTTTCAAGAGATGATTTGGAGTTACCATGGAGACCACTTTATGAAATGTTGGAGAGGATATTGTATTCCAAAACAGAACACCTTGGATTAAATTGGTTTCCTAAGTAAGTTTTATTTTATCGTAGTTTATTGAAGTAATTGCTTTGGTTAAAGGGGTCTTTAGAACACTGACAATGTGGTTGAAGATTATTTTTTAATATTTAGATCTTGATATACAGTAAACGAACAAATGTATATCTAGACTTTTTATACATTAATGGAAACAAAGGGTAAAAAAGACACATCATCTTGCACATCCCTCTGACAGTGAATAATTATTTGTTATGATATTTCTTTATTTTTCATGTACTTGATAAAGTTCAGTTTTAAGTATGTCAAGTGATGCGTCTTCAATCACTTCCATTGGGAAAATAAACCACAGTCTAATAAACTTCAGTGATACATTTTTTTTTTTTAAATGAAATGTCCTTTGTTTAATTCCATCTCACAACAAGAGTTAGAAAAAAAGCGTCTCTTACACAGACACAAAATATGAAACTTACATGTAAAATGCCTGTGTCACACACAGAGAAACAAAATGTTTTTCATTGGGGAAAGATTATACATTCATTTATACATCAAAAATGCTAATGCGATACTGTGGGCAAATGCAATTGTTCTACAAAGTTAAAAGTTTTAGAAAACAAATTTATTTTATTTTTAGGGGGGGAAAAGCTTGAAAAATCTAAAATGCACATTGCTTTTTCATAAAGCAAATATGCACTCTGCGAAGTCTGGTTATAGAGGACATTGATAGGTAATGTTTTCTTGGTATCTGCACTCAAAACTTGCAAACCATTCTCAATTCATGTATACACAAATCCTGAAATTTGGACCTCACCCATACAGAGGTCTGTGTATTTACACTAAACATACTGCACAGTTGGTGTTTATCAATCCACTGCCTATACAGATCATTTTAACGTCGTTGTTCTATCATAAACTTGTTTCCTATTTTGCAGCCATGCAGTGTGCACAAAGCTCCATCTTTGGCTACCTATTGAACTTCCCATTCTTCTTTTTCAGATAAAGGTTCAAAGGTCCCTATGTTACATTTTCTTGATTTTTCTCTATCCAATTTCCATTATTGCCTATTCATACAAGTAGAGTAGAGTTAGTTGAAATTTTTCAGGAAGGTGCTGCTAAAGTTGTGGAAACCCCATTTTTTTATGGGAAACACTAATCTCAACTTTTGAAAAGTTAGAGTGCAAAAAGGAAATGGAGAGGAAAAAGTGAAGGAAAAGCCCTAGATTATAATAATTTTATTGCACTCAGTGGCCAAAAAAAAGGGGGGGGGGCGGAATAAAAGAAATGAGAGGGAGGAAGGAGGAAAAACAAATTCAGAGCTATTTGACAAAAAAATAGTTTTTGAAAACCAAATTGAAATTTCAGTTGAAACTGCAGTTTTTATCTTTCCATTTTTGAGTTAAAAATTCTCATTTGAAATTTTTCACAGGAAAAAACAAGTTTTTTGATGAGTGATAGTTGTAAATGACACACGCTTTTCCATAAATTTAGAAAAGAACCCTACCTATGATCTGTATGTCATAAAGAGAAAACAACCAAATTATTGGTGTAATTATATTAGGGAAGACTTCCCTCTGAGATCTTCTGATAGAATATTTTTTTTCAGACTATATATAATTATTGGCCTTCTCTCTGAAAATTGTTTATCTACTGTTTTTTCAAGTAATACCTAAAGGATTACTATATTTAAAAAGTCAGAGGAAAAAATATAATTAGTTATGGATTTACCAACACCTAGTGAAACTGACTATATGCAATTTGCCCCTTTGAGTCAAGTTTTTACTTTGCTGTGTGAAAAACCCACACAATAACCGGGAAGAGAAAAATTGGAGGGGCGGTGGGCCGTAAAAGCACAAAAATTGGAAGGAGGATTCCAAATGGAGGTGATATGTCGACTTTTGCTTTTAATTGACTAGATTTGAAGTTTATGGCATCCTGTTTACTATGCAGTGCGATGTGTTCTCATATGGTGTTTTTGCAACATTGTTGAAATTTTCAAATTTGAGTTAATTCCTTTTGCTGTATATAAAGGGATAATTATTTAAATATTGCCAGGATCATTTAAATATTTTCTGCCCTTTAGAGTTACTCTTACACTATATTTGTTGATAGAACTGTTGTTTTCCATGTCATGTTTTACATCTTTCTTTTTTACATTCAGTTCATATCGACCAGGCTTGTCTTCACCTAAAACATTTGTGCTTAATGTTTTACATAGGTGGTAAGGATAATGTTTTTTTGTTCAGCTCTGGCCGATGTGTTATCTTCTGCATGTTCTGTTAGACTGTAACACTTGTCACACAGGTGTAACTTTCTGCATAAATAATTGTATTGGAAAACCAATGTTAACATTACACCACTATTTATGAGAATGTCGCACTGTATTTAAACCTTTCTAATTGTGGAAAAATATACTGTGTGTGACGTGGCTGAGAAAAATGGCTATCTGCTAATTATTTTAACCAACAAACATCAAAGGGTACAACACTAGGTGATTTTAATGTTTTGAATAATTATTACTTGGAATACGGACAAAATGTGTATTTACATAGCTTTAGAAATGCATGTCTCTTAAATGAATTTAACTTTACTACAAAACATTGAAGTTGGTGGAAAGTTGTTGAGAGCAAGGATAGTGGTTCCAGAAACCACATTAAGGAGAAAAATAAAGTAGAAAAGGCAGTATAAAACAAATGCGCCTAGCAGCCTGACAATTTTGTCTTCTATGGATTTTTGTCAGTGAAAATTATTTTTTAAAACAGGTTATAAAAATGTAGAAATTATTTGTATTTATGTAAGTATAAAATACAAATAACCTTCAGAAAGAAATGTCAGTACAGTATTACTTACTCTGAGGAATCATAGAAATGTAGGACTGGAAGGGACCTTGATAGGTCATCTAGTTCAGTCTCCTGCACTGAGGCTAGACTAAGTATTATCTAGACCAGGGGTTCTCAACCTTTCTTTCTGAGGCCCTCCCCAACATGCAATAAAAACTCCACGGCCTACTTGTGTCACAGCAACTGTTATTCTGCGTATAAAAGCCCGGGCGGATGTTAGGGGTAGGAAGCAGGGCAATTGCTCGGGCCCCACATCACAGCGGGCACAGCAAAGCTAAGTTGCTTAGGCTTCAGCTTCAGCCTTGGGTGGTGGGGCTCAGCATCCTGGGCTGCAATCCCTTGCGGTGGGGCTTTGGCTTTCTGCCCTTCGCACTAGAGTCTAATGCCCACCTTGCGTGGTGGCCCTCCTAAAACCTGTTCACGGCCCCCCCAAGGGGCCCTGGATCCCTGATTGAAAACCGCTGATCTAGGCCATCCCTGACAGGTGTTTGTAGGTTTTTAAGAACAGGTTAGACCAGTGGTTTTCAGACTGTGGGTCCCGACCCAGTACTGGGTAGCGGAATGTAAGGCATTTGGTCGTGGTGGCTCTGGTCAGCACCGCCGACCGGGCCGTTAAAAGTCCCATTGGTGGTGCTGCCTGGCTAATGCAGGCTAGTCCCTACCTATTCTGACACCACACTGCGCCCTGGAAGCTGACTGGGAGCCACCCGAGGTAAACCAGTGCCCCAACCCTGCACCCCAATCCTCTTCCCCAGCCCTGAGCCCCTCCCAAACCCCTCATCCCAAGCTCCGTTGGGTCGCAGACATCAACAATTTTCTTCAACTGGGTTGCCAGAAAAAAAGTTTGAAAACCACTGGGTTAGACCAGGGGTGGCCAAACTTACTGACAGTCCGAGACACATCTGACAATCTTCAGAAGTTTGAGAGCCAGAGCGTGTCTGCTGGGGCTTGGGGCTTCAGCCCCATGGGAGGCGCCTGCCTAGGGTCAGGGCTTCAGCCCCGCAGGCCTGAAGCCCTGAACCCTGGCAGGCGTGCCTCGCAGGCCTGAAGCCCCGAGCCTCGGCAGGCACGCCCCGCAGGCCTGAAGCCCCAAGGCCCCCCATCCCACTGGGCAGAAGCTGAAGGGGACATGTGGGGGGAGCACGTGGGGGTCACACGTCCTCCCAGATTATTTTTGTTTGTGATGCCACCAGCCTCCTTCCTTCACGGCAGCTGCTGGAGGCAGCAAGCTGGGAGCTGTGGCCATGGTGAGAGGCAGCAGCGAAAGCTGAGAGCTGCTGCTTTTGCTGCTGCCTCTCCCCATGGAGCTAAAGCAGTGACCTCTCCCTGCAGCTCCCAGGTCTTTGCTGCTACCTTTGCATGGGGAGCTAATATCTGGGAGCTGCAGGGAGGGACCACTGAAGGTAAGAGGGTGTGTGTGCCTGGGGGGGCATGACTCAAACTGTTGGGAGGGGGCACATGTCTTCCACTCTCAGCAGGCACGAGTCATTTCTGGCAGAAGCTCCTAGCCCCATCACCCTGCTGCAGGGCAGAGGTGCTAAGCCTCTACCCTGCCCAGTCTGGCAGGTGAAGAATGGGGAGAGCCTGAGGGGCTCCGTGAGCTGCACTTTAACTGTAAAAGAGCCGCATGCGGCCCGAGTTGCAGTTTGGCCACGCTTGGGTTAGCCAATGATGGAGATTTCACAACCTCCCTAGGTAATTTGTTCTAGTACTTAACTACCCTTACAGTTAGGAAGTTTTTGTTAATATCTTACCTAAATCCACTTTGCTGCAATTTAAGCCCATTACTCCTTGTCTGGTCCTCAGTGGATAAGGAGAAGAATTTATCACCCTCCTTTTTATAACCTTTTACATACTTAAAGACTTATGTTCCCCCTCAATCTTCTCTTCTCCAGACTAAACAAACCCAGGTTTTTCAATCTCTCCTTGTAGGTCGTTTTCTAGACCTTAAGTCATGTTTGTTGCTCTCCTCTGGACTTTCTCTAGTTGTCCACATCTTTCCTGAAGTGTGGTGCTGAGAACTGGATGCAGTACTCCCATTGAAGCCTTATCAGTGCTCAGTAGAGTGGAAGAATTACTTCTTGAGTCTTGTTTACAACGCCCTGCTAATACATCCCAGAATGGACATTGGCTTTTTTTTTTTTCAATAATATTATATTGTCGACTCATTTACTTTGTGATTCACTATAGCCCCTAGATCCTTTTCTGCAGTACTCTTTCCTACATAATAACTTCCCATTTTATGTGTGTAATCCTTTCTAAGTGTAGTACTTTGCATTTGTCTTTATTGAATTTCATCCTGTTTATTTCAGACCATTTCTCCAGTTTGTCAAGATCGTTTTGAATTCTAACCCTGTCCTCTCAAAGCACTTGCAACCCCTCCCAACTTGGTATTGTCTGAAAACGTAATAAGTATACTCTCTATCCCATTATCCAAATCATTTATGAAAATATTGATTAGAACTGGACCCAGAACAGGTCCCTGTGGGACCCCATTCAACATGCTCTTCCAGCCTGACTCTGAACTATTGATAACTACTCTTTGAGTACTGTTGTCAAACCATTTGGGCATCCACCTTATAGTAGGTTCATCTAGGCTATATTTCCCTACTCCGCAGTGTATTTCACTGTTTTTTTGATAATTAGTGAAATATAGACAATAGTATCAGGCTTTTAACTAATTCCTTTTATTTTTAAACAAATGTACACTCAGTCTTAGAGTATACAAAAGTTAGATATGACAGGTTAGAGAGATCATATATCCTTTTCCACATAAAGAAAATAAACCATATAGTACTTAAAACATGTCCAGGGATAGAGCTTTACCGGGCTTTTCTTTTTAAAGGTAGGTACATTACAAGACTGCTAATAATAAGCAAGTCTGTCCACTTTTTGTAATGAGGAAGGAGAGAAGGACTTTGCCCTGGTGTTCATTATACAGTTTAGTCGACGTAAGGCAGCTTACGTTGACCTATGTCAGTTTACACGCTACAGCCTTGCTCCCGCTGATGTAAGTGCCCTACTACACCCACATAACTCCACCTCCATGAAAGGCGTAGGGCTTATGTTGATAATAGTTAGGGCAACGCAGTGTCCCTGTAGACACTGTGTCATTTACATTAGCTGTTGGCTGTCGTTTTTATCAATTTCATGGCTCCATGCTGCAGTTGTGAAATTCACAAGAAAGTCCTTTCCACTCCCAGCTGGACCGCTCAGGCTTCCCGCTCTGAGCCGGGCTGCCCCCTGTGCTCTCGGTTCCCTGCTCCCAGCCAGGCTGCTGCCCAGTCTCCCTGCTTGAAGCCAGGCTGCTCCTGGAGTCCTGGCTCACCGCTAGGAGCCCAGCTGCACTGAAGCTTGTGTCTCCCTGCTGCTGTCCTCTAGTTCATTCTTTTTAGCCTGAGTTGTAAAGCTATGATTATAAGATTAAAATCTTCACCCATCCTTACTTAAGATCTGATGTAAAACTTGTGGGCCAGCAAGACAGGTCTGTGATTTCTGGCATCAGTAGATGAGTCTCATCTCCTCTTCTCCCTGCTTCCCTTTTCCAGCCTCCAAATTCTCCATTGCAATTCCTTTGCTGGAGTGCAATGTGGTGGTATTTTTCCACACTGTGAATAATCTTTAATGTCAATCTTCAACAGCTTAGTATAAAATTATCCAGGAGTGCTGCTGATCTAGGCCTTCTTTGTTGCCTGGTGGAACTCCTGTCATCTAATATAATGAAACCTAACTCTTTTCCAGCGATTTGATTCTTCAAGTGCAGTGGCACTTCAATCCAAAGTCTTTGTGTATTAGCAGAATTTGACAATTTGACTTTATTCCATTATTTGCAAGAGGTGGTTGGTCTCTTCTTTTTCTTGTGACTATTAGAAACAGTTTAGTAAGTCACCAGCTTACCTTGCAAGGATGTTATGGACTCTGGTAATTTGTCAGTTCTGGATAAAATCTGCAAAATTCTGTCTTCTACAGAGTGCTGCTTGAAATGCATTCCTGTTGCTGGGGAGAGGGTGAAAAAAACTGCTGATTTGCACTGAACTCAGAGGTAGTGTTGCAGGACTGTAGCTGCCTCAAAGGCTTCACTGTGAAAAAGTGCTTTATCCATTTTATATTCTTTTCTGTGAATTTAAGTGGAGTCTTGTTTCCTTTGTGTAGGACTTCTCAGATGTACAGTATAGTGTTTATCTGGAGAGCACAGAAGGTATTTTAGCTGGACATCAGACCTTTTAGTGGACACTGATCAGTCTTCTCTTTATCCTGAGCAAGTCTCCACTTTTCTCTCTTATTTTTTGGTATTGTGAGGGTAGGGATGCAGTATTTGTTTTACTTTTAAGCAGTTGGTAAACTACATGTACAATACAATGATGTTCTGACTTCATAGAATATTTTTATTCAGAGAATGGCCTCTGACCAAAATGCAATCTAGCAACTGTCTACTATTGTATTTAGTGAAAATAAATGTTAATTACAAAGCTATGTAAAAAGTGAAAATAGATTTCCTGTCATAGTGCCATTGATGCATGATTCTCCCTTCATCTTTTTGAAAGCATTTACTATTTTGCTTCAATTTTAAAAAAAAGTTTGACAAAATTAGATGTTACACATGAAGCTTGATGTGAAAATTGCTATTAAAAACCGTTATTGTTACTCTAATAAAAACAATGTTACCCATAGCTAGGAAAACTTGTTCAGTCAGCTCTTGCTAAGTGTCAGGGAAGCTGTAGAAATAACTAGTGAGTTACAGTTAATTCATTTCTTTTGTTTTGTTTGGAATGTATACAAATGCATTAGATTCAATTGTGCATAAACAAAAACCAAATCTAAAAAAATAGTTTAGGATTTGGAGTCTGAAATGTCCTGAAATATACTGCTCTTCATCTATCTTAAATTTTAACAGATTCTTATGTGATTTTTCTATTATAGTTTCAAGTATATATAAAAACTATGTTGATTCTGCTTGTTAGTCCATAATAGAATGCAAGATATTACTGTTTAATACGGTACTAATTTTTCACTCTTGATTGAAGTACAATGAATACTAGAGAGGAGTAAGGAGTAGAATCAGAAATTAAGGCAGTTTTAATCCTTGTGATTAGGTCTGTATGCAACAGAAGGATTAGCCACTGCATGTACACAGATGGTGTCTAATTGCATCAATACCATCTTAGATTTTAAACAATCATAAACTGACTGTTGTAATTACATTAGTCTATTTCAAGTACAGCATATAATTTTCTTTTTCATTTTTGTTTCAGTTCTGTAGAAAGCGTTCTAAAAACACTTGTGAAAAGCTGTCGACCGTAAGTTCTTAACTATTTTCCAATCTTTCTGAAGCACATGCCTTTAGTATTTCTTTTCTGGAATGTGTTAGCTCCTTGGGGGTTCTTTGTACTGTCTGTGCTATTTTCTTAAGTGTAAGCTTTCTGACCCCCCCCCTCTTTCCAGCATAACATTTAGCATTTATAGTTGAAGTTTCAAAGTTGAACTATATTTGGTACTTTATGTTTGATAAAAGCCTTTGTTCTAGTGAAAAATCATTTGTTATATATATTTTTGGACAAGCCTCCTGTTTTATGGAACTAATTTTATTTCATCATTTTAAACCCACATGATACACTTTTTTTATTAGAGCTGAAGTGATGCAAATACATCAAGTTTCTATTATTTCTTCTCTGGAAATATTGTTTAACTTAATCTTTCAAGTGTGTGTGTTATCTGCTTAACAGAAATCAGTTTAATAAATTCTTGCTTCCCTAGTCCTGCTATCCTGAAAGCTGATATCATAATGGAATGGTCTGTTGCTTTACTTGATACAATTTAGAGTAATCTTTTAAGTTAGAAGTTAAGACCTACTTTTGGGCCTACTTATGGAAGGGAGTGGGGCAGGTGGGAGGAGGGAGAAGAGTGTAAAAACATTGTTTTGATAAATTTTGAATCCTCGTTAGTCATTTTTCTACAGCTGTTGTCTCAAATGTATCAATTTGAGTGATCTTTTACTTTTGGGAGAGGTTTTTTTTTTTTTTAGTTTCCTCAACCACATGTTTGAGCCTGAGATTCCTGTGGTTTGTTTTTTATAGTAACATGTTTTGATTTCACTTTAAAGGCAATAACTAAGGGAGCACTCTGCACAATGTCAAAACAAAGTGTTTGTGTGTTTTAACATATACTCTTTTACTCTAAGCTCAAATCTTAGTTGAAAACTAATAGAAAGTTAAGTGGAAAGCCACATAGCATTAAAAAAAAAAAAAAAAAAAGAAAGCCAGAATATCACTAGATAAGTCCTAAACCAGTCTTTGTAATCTGCAACCATGATTTTGTCTTTTTCCATATCACCTCAATCATATCCACTATCCACAGTGCATATGCGCTCAGCCTGGTCTAGAGTTTTCTATAGTGCTCTATACTAATTGACTTATAGGAGTCTGAGATATACAAGGAATGCAGTTGAGAGGTCCGGTGACTCTTTTCTGGCCTATGTGAAATAATGATATCCATTGTTCACTTTCTTGTGAGCAGGTGATCCAGATTATAAAACCATTCCCACATTTGGCATCTCTTAAGTATTACTGGCAGAGAGACCAAGGTTTGAATGGCTATCTAGAGGTAATCACCCCAGGCTGGTGTTGAGAAGCTTTGGCAGGGCAGAGTGAGGGAATTCTGCACTGATGCTGGTTGTTCAGTGCCATTTTTTTTTTTTTTTTTTTGGACAAATGAAGGAATTTGGTTTTTAAGGCTGACAATCTACGTTCCCTCTAAGCTGCACGGCTGTACAGCTGCCTATTAAGCCCCACGCAGGGGCTCAGGGCTGCGGTGGGGAGAGGCGCCTCTCCCCACTGGCCCCAGTGCGGGCCTGCCCCAGACTTGCCACAGCCAGGGGAGAGATGCCCCTCCCTGTCTGCCAAAGCGTGACCTGCTGCAGTGGGGAGAGGTGCCTCTCCCCGCCAGCCCCAGGGGGGACCTGCCCCGGACTTGCCACTGCCAGGGGAGAGGAGCCCCTCCCTCGGCCCGGCCCAGCCATGCCGGAGCTGCCACGGCCGGGGAGAAGTGCCTCTCCTCAAGGCCCGAGCTGCTGCAGTGAGAGAGGGCTGGGGGGAGTCCTCGCTCCCCACTGCAGCCCCGGGACAGCCTGTAGGCCAAACCCCTCATCCCTGGCTCCACCCTAGAGCGCCCCCCTCCCCCCGCATCCCAACAGTCTGTCCCAGCCCTGAGCCCACACCTGCACCCCAAACCCCTCATCCCCAACCCCACCCCTGGCCCCACCCTAGAGCGCCCCCCTGCATCCCAACAGTTTGTCCCAGCCCTGAACCCACGCCCGCACCCTTTATTTTTATTTTTTTTGAAGGCTGAGTGAGGCTGAGGATTTATTGGGTTACTGGTCTGGTTCTTATCTCTTTCTTTATAACAATATGGCCCTTACACCATAACATCTCAGTGCACAGTTTAGCTTTAAAATTAAAATTCATGGCAAAAATAAATTGATAAAGTGCAAATTAAGACTTTCCCTTTTTTAGGTATTTTCCAGAAAATGCCTCCATGGAGATGCTAGATGAATGGCGGCCTTTAATGTGCCCATTTGATGTTACCATGCAAAAGGCCATCACCTATTTTGAATTATTTCTACCCACTTCCCTTCCTCCAGAACTTCACCATAAAGGTTTTAAGTAAGTATATGTCAAAATTTTAAAGTTATTTTTATTCTTTGTTGGGTAATACCGCGTTACATGGCCAAGGCATTGCCTGTTAATTGGTGGTTTATGAAGTTGCGCATCATGCAAGTAGATTCATATATCGGTTCTGATAAATATGTATATCTGGTAGTCATGTCTTTTGAAATTGCATCGTAATGAACATCATTCTAGGAGTGCATTTAACAGTTGTAATTTTGCTGCTTCAAAAATAGTTCTTAGAATAGTTGAAAATTGTAAGCCTTTGACTTCTAGGGCAGGGAAGTAGGAGGTACCTTTGTTTTAGAACACCAGCTGTTACTTATGTTTCCAACCATCCATTTCTTTTTCCATACGAAAAATGGGAAGCATTCCCCAGGGTCACTACTCTGTCCTTTCAGCTCTTCCTTCATTACACCACATGCTTCTTGATATCTTGTTGCCATTATTTAAAAAAAAAAAAAAAAAAAAAAAAGTTCTTTTAACTTAATTTTTTTTTTTTGGAGTGCCTTTTTCTGAATTTACATAAAATACCATATGTACTCGTTCATAAGCCGAATATTTTTGGTAAAAAAGTGATGCATCAAAGACCGGGGGTTGGCTTATAAATGGGTCTACACCAAAATTTGATGATTTTAAACTCTATGGCAGGGATCGGCAACCTTTGGCACGTGGCTCCCCAGGGTAAGCACCCTGGCGGGCCGGGCTGGTTTGTTTACCTGCCGCGTCCACAGGTTCGGCCGATTGTAGCTCCCATTGGCTGCAGTTCGCCGCTCCAGGCCAATGGCGGCGCGGGCCGAGGGATGTGCTGGCCGCCGCTTCCCGCCGCCCCCATTGGCCTGGAGCGGCGAACCGCGCCCAGTGGGAGCCGCGATCGGCCGAACCTGCAGACGCGGCAGGTAAACAAACTGGCCCGGCCTGCTAGGGTGCTTACCCTGGCAAGCTGTGTGCCAAAGGTTGCAGATCCCTGCTCTATGGAATCATTGAATTGAATATCTAATACATTGTCGTTTTGTTTACCTGGAGCGTCTGCAGGCATGGATCCCCTCAGCTCCCTGTGGCTGCGGTTCGCCGTTCTCAGCCAATGGCGCGCCACGTCTCACAGCTCCCATTGGCTGTGAATGGTGAACCGCGGCCACAGGGAGCTGAGGGGCTCCATGCCTGCAGACGCTCCAGAGAAACAAAATGTCCCGACCTGCCAGTGGCTTACCCTGACGGGCTGGGAGCCAAAGTTTTCCAACCCCTGCAATATAGGATCGGCTTATGAAAGGGTCATACAGTTTTTGCTATTTTTACTTATCCATCTTGGGGGGTCGGCTTATAAACGAACGGGCTAATGAACAAGTATATACGGTATACAAATTTAGCATATCTAGTGATGTACCTTGGTTGGCAAGGCTGCAGACTTCGGTGAATGCTTAGTTTCCTCTGGCTTTTTCAGACACCATCTGCAAGGCCAAATTGCTGTTGGCCCCCAAAGGGAGTGAGCTTTTAGTGAACCAGGGTCAAGTGTTCCTGGTGGGCATCAAGATTTTGCACTAGTACTAACTGCTTTAACATAGACTGTGCCAGATCTGTGCTTTAGCACTCTCTCATTATCCAGCTGCACTGTTAAATCAGTGAAATCCATATCCTCACAGCATCAAATGAATATATTACTTGGGTGGGACACTGAATTGAAGTCTTCACTGTAGAGTGCCAATTTTTGGCCAGCCTTTAGTGGCCATTATTTGACCACTGTGGCCTTACATGGTCTTCTTTTGACTCCTGGGCATGGACTCTTCATGACTCTAGTTATGCCGTTCCACTTAGCATTGATGCTGGTAACATGTGATATTAAGTTGGTCATTAGAAAACTGATGAAACCTCTTGAATTTCTTGATGTTTGTAACATGGAAAAAGTGACCTCAGTGAGTTAGCTTGAGGTGTTACTGACTTCCACCCCACCCTGTTTTAAAAGGATAGTGTGATGATATTTGGTTATCCTAAATTCTTCCCCAAAGTGGTGTTGGAGTTCTCCCTTAAACAGTCAGTCTTCCTGTCAACATTCTCCCCAGGATTGAAGGCACTTCCTGGGGAAACTGTTCTCCATGAACTTGATGTGAAAAGATTATCTGAAGTGGATTAGAGCTCACAGTACACATAGGTGTCAAATTCATTCTGTGAAGAGAGCCATACTGCATTTTTTTATGATCTGTGATCTGCACCTATGTTGTTCAGGGTCATACGCTACCCTCTATCCACAGCAGATCTACTGATTAACAATGGGAGTTTTGCATAAAGACTGAAGGAGAGTATGGCTCTTATGGAATAATAACTGAACTTCAATAACTGAACATTACCATTTTCTTTGAAATCGCTCAGTGCTGGTGGGAAATGAGGCAGAGCAATTTAGGTAATTCGCATGTGCAGTTACCCATCTTCTGAATACAGTTATGGTAATTGTGAAAGTTAGGTGCACAGGTATGCCTCTGATTATTTGATAAACTTGCTTTTAGTAACATCAGGTGTCACTGAAATAAATTGGGGCAGCTTGCATATCTCAGAGCTGTTTCAGGCTGTCACTGGAAGTCATATCTAAATGGCTGTTGGATTGCACATCTCATTGCTATGCTTTTTCAAGCCTACCACTTCAAGGTCATATTAAAGCTGTTGCTCCAACCAGCTTCTGAACAGATCTTGACCAGAAGAATATGCAGGACAGCCCTTTTTTTTTTTTAAACTATTATTGTCGTTATCAAGGTGTATATTACCTTATTTTTCCAGACCTTGCTGATGTGGGTCTCTGTGTATGGTTCTGTGTTTACACCTACAGTGGTATCCTTTTTTGTTGTTGAACATCTAAAAGTATGGATCTACTGTAAGGCAGCTGCTGTTGAATAAGAGAATTTCTTGTAATTCTTTCTTTCTGAGGGTGTTTTGAGTTACATTGATCACCGCTCAGCCACCTCAGAATTGGATTTTTCAACTACACCTCTACCCCCATAGAACGCGACCCAATATAACATGAATTCGGATATAACGCGGTAAAGCAGCGGGGAGCCCCGGGCCCTTTAAAGCGCCACCCGAGCCCCGCTGCTTTACCGCGTTATATCTGAATTTGTGTGGAGCTCCGGGCCCTTTAAATCCCTGCCTGAGCCCCGCTGCCAGAGCTCTGGCGGTGATTTAAAGGGCCCGGGGCTCCCCGCAGCAGCTGGCGCACCGGGCCCTTTAAATCACCGCCGGGGAAGCCGGTCCAGACCGGCACGGCGTACTGGCTTTTGCAGGTATGCCGTACCAGACTGAACCCGATATAACGCGGTCTCTCACCTATAAGACGGTGAGAGTTTTTGGCTCCTGAGGACCGTGTTATATCAGGGTAGAGATGTATCTTGTAAAATAAGCATACTTCAGTCATTTATTAATCTTTCCACTTTTTCGATGAAAGCAGAGAATATTGGAAACACTAAGGTTTGCGAAGTTTCCGCAGCAGAGTTGGCATGCATTACTGCCTCTTAGAAGCCAGTGGTTTAGAATTTTGTGTTATGGTAATTTATGAGTCACATTATTACCTAGAAGGCTTAGGGTGGGGATCAGTTATACTGTAAATGCCTTCAGAGAACAAGAATTACAGATAATTAACCTTTTTTTTTTTTTTGAGTTACTTCCAAGCCTTCCAGTTCTCCTTACTCTTAAGTTTCCTTTCCTACTTCGTTGTTTCTCCTTCCTTTTCTCTCCTCCTTTCTGTAGGTTTTAATAAAAATTGCAATCCTGAGAGAGGAGGCTCTTGCTATTGATAGTGTGGAAAAAGAGATGAAGAATGATTCATTAGAACAACAACCTTTTTGTTTTGCTAGAAAATAATTAAGTTTAAGGCTGCGAGTCTGTCATGGAAGTCATGGATTCCATGACTTTCTGGGACCTCTGTGACTTCTGCAGCAGCTGGTACGGCTGGTCTGGGGGCCACTGCTGGGGTAGTCTCGGGCCACCGCGTCCCCTACCCCCGTCCCAGCAGCAGCCACTGCTCCTCCCAGGCCACTGCACCTCCCCGCCCCCCAGCAGCAGCAGGGGTCCTGCACTGTGCACAACTACCCGGCTTCCCCGCCCCCAGCAGCAGCAAGAGTTTGGGTGAGGAAAGGGGCTCACGGCTGTGGCAGAGGGTTGGGGCGCAGGAGGGGATGAGGGATCCGGTTGGCACTTACCTCAGGGAGTTCCCCAGAATTTGTGACATGTTCCTAGGTGGAGGTGTGGCCAGGCAGCTCCACGCACTGTCTCCGCCCACAGGTGCCACCCCCACAGCTCCCATTGGCCGTGGTTCCCCTGGCCAATGGGAGCTGCGGAGCCAGCCCTCAGGGCTGGGGCAGCACGTAGAGCCCCCCTGGCCATGTCTTTATCTAGGAGCTGAGACATGTCGCTGCTTCTGGCGATTTGCATGGAGCCAGGAAGGGAGCCTGCCAGTCCCACCAACACCCCCTTCCCCCCAGCAGTTGCGGGGGTCATGGGCTGGCCCCCCCCCCCCCCCCGAGCACCTGCAGTGCCCCATGGCCACCCCCTGCCCCAGAGCACCCAACATTTAGTCGGGGGTGCTCTGGGGCAGGGGGTGGCCATGGACACGTCATGGACAGGTCACGGGACGTGAATTTTTGTTTACTGACCATGACCTGACCATGACTTTTACTAAAAATACCCGATACTAAAACGTAGCCTTAATTAAGTTACACCTATAATATTTCTTATGAATACATGAACTATATGTTGGCTTCTCCAGTTCATACATGTTCTAAGATGCATTCACTCACCTCCATTAAACTTAACAAGCTGAATTAAGTAATTCCTCTGTAGTCAGTTAAAGGTATGGCAGTTACAAATTTGGGAAGCCTGAGATAACAAAGAACTGGAGAGATATGAGAGATGTAAATCTATGTGCATGTATTAAATGGGCTTGAGAAGAAGGATTTGATTACATTCACATTAGTAAATTTACTGCAACCCCCAAATAACCCCCACTTCTCTATCCCCACTCAATTATACAAACTCCATGGGACACCACAGATTTTCCCAAACCCCACTGCTTTCTTCTCCAGCCTCCAAACCCAGTATGCCCAGGTCCCCTTTATGAATTTCCCCTCTGAACCTTGCCCCCCCCTTAAATATCTCCCCTTCCCCATTGAGCCTCAGTGCCCAAGTCCCCCATTAGTCCCAGGAACTCCTTTCCTATCTCCCCATAGATATTCCCTGGGTGGGGGGTGTTGCAGAGTGAACCCACCCTGCACTTACCCCACAGCAGCAGCTCCTGCAGCTCCTGTCCTGCAGGACTAGCTGGGCTGAGCTCCACGCGTTGTGACTGGATTGGAGGCTTGGGGGATGGTCATGCCCCTGAGAGGGGCTGGGGGGAGGCCCGGGTGGGATATTGCCGAGCGAGACCATCCCGCACTCACTCGGCTGCTGCTGCTTCTGTCTCACTGGGCTGCCTAGGCTCAGACAGTCACTCAATTTTGGTCTCTTCCCCTCCCCTGGTCATGTTGGAGAGGTGGCTGGGCCAAACCTGAGAAGTGCTGTGGACCCTGTGCACCAGATTGCAATGCCCAGAGCAGGAGCCCAGCCAGCCCTGTGAGGCAGGAGCTGCTACTTCAGGTTGAGTTTTCCATTTTATGTTTTTTTATGTTTTTTTTTTTTTATTTTATTTTGTTGTTTTGCCTTTGCAAAAACTATATGGGCCTCTAACAATTACTTCCCTTATCTTATCTCCAACACTCCTGTTAATACACCCCAGAACGATGCAAGTCTTTTTCATAACTGCATCACGTTGTTGGGTTATATTCAATTTGTGATCTACTATTAATTCCCTGATTTTTTTCAGCTGTACTACCACCAAGCCATTTGTTCCTCATTTAGTAGTTGTGCATTTGATTTTTCCTTCCTGAATGTAGTACTGTGACTCATGACCAGAAAGGGTTAAACATCCTACAGGATGAATGATTCAAATTCAACCCTTAAAGAGGTATGGGAGATAATGTTGGTGTTTTTGTGTATTTACATATCATAGAATCATAGAAGATTAGGGTTGGAAGAGACCTCAGGAGGTCATCTAGTCCAACCTCCTGATCAAAGCTAACACCAGTGCCAGTCAGTAGGGGGGAAAAAATACTTGGATTAGTGAAAAAGAGACCAGGAGAAAAAGTGCTTGAAACTGACTAGTAGAGTGGAGATGAAATGTGTGCCTGATGGAGGAGGAGAGTTTGGTGCAGTGCTGAAATGACTGGCTTGATTTCATTTTCTTGCAGGCTTTGGTTTGATGAATTTATAGGCCTTTGGTTTTCAGTTCAGAATCTTCCACAATGGGAGGGGGTGAGTATTTACTTTTCCTAATCTTGTAGAGTAGTAGTATATAAATAGAGCTGAAATGTGCTTGTAAATAAACCTGAAATATTTAACTTGAACACTGTCACATCAAGTTCCATTTTCTCTCCCTTTTCTCTAATGTGGGGGAAAGAGGTGGTAATTTCATGACTCCCAACAAGCTGTTGATTGAGTAAACAAGCCAGCAGTTTTGCTTGTTGGGCAGCTTATAATTGCTCTCTCATGCAGCTTTCCTTTTTAACCTTTAGAATGTTAGCATTTTCCAGACTACCAGCCAATCCTTATGGGAATGCAAAGGGCTATTGTGTTATCGTTTATAGTTCTATGAAATCCCACCAATATAACAGAATCCCATAGTTCAGTATCCCTAATATGAAAGAGAAATGGGGGTGGAATTTTTGTTTGTATTTTAGTCATGAATATTAAAAGAAGTAACAAGTGAGGTGGGGATCTCAGCGCAGGAAGTGTAATGATTTCTCAGATATTTACATTAACCATTACTTTCACTTCCTTATTTATGCTCCATGTGACATTGATGAATGTGATCTTAAAATCTCTCTTGCTGAGTGAACTGATATTTTGCCTCTGTGGCTACTCATGAAATGGGCCTACAGTTCTTCTGTTAGAAATGTATGTTATGGAATATTGACCTGTTTTGTTTTATTTATTTATTTGTTTGTTTGTTTGTTTGTTTATTTCCCAGCATCTAGTAAACCTTTTTGCTCGCTTGGCCACTGACAACATAGGGTACATAGACTGGGATCCATATGTACCAAAGGTAATATCTATTATTTTTACAAGTGATATTGTTTACCCTGCAATAATATTACACTGACCCTGAAGATATATTTCAGTGTAGGCAATACCAAACATGAATGTTCTCTGTAGTCTCTGTTTTGGCCTCGTATAACCATATTTTCAAGCTAGGTATGTGCAGTTGAAAATCTGAATTAACTCTGTGTATAGCTTTGGGAGTTGGCAGTCTTCATCAGTTGACTCAAAAGGGTATTACTGTATTGCACCACCCTTCTGTAAACAATTATGCATGTGAATAACTTTAAATGCACAAGTAATCCCACTTGCAAGAATGAGACCAAGTATGGAACTCCTTTTGAATTAGTTGATGCACAGCACATACACGCTGAATCTCTGACTTTTGATTTCAAGCTGTTCATAGCATTTTAATACACCTCTACTCCGATATAACACGACCCAGTATAACATGAATTCGGATATAAAGCGGTAAAGCAGTGCTTTGGGGGGGGCGGGGCTGCGCACTCCAGCGGATCAAAGCAAGTTCGATATAACGCGGTTTCACCTATAACACAGTAAGATTTTTTGGCTCCCGAGGACAGCGTTATATCTGGGTAGAGGTGTATATTAAAATCTTCTGGTGTAAACCAGCTTTTGCCAAGTTGGATCAGATTTTGAGGTAGCATGCACATTTTCAAAAGTCCAAAGCTATTTTTGTTTCAGACAATTCCAAATTTGAGTTAATAATGATATAGTGGAATATTTGCTTTTTCTTTGTTGTCACAATGGTCTGAACACTACAGAATTCAGGCCAGCTTCCTTGGAAATAGTCCAATTGCATATTGGTATCGAGAAGGATCATATTAATGGCTTTGTGAGGCTAAGTGTAAGTTGTAAGAATACGAGAAAGTTGGAAAGAGTATTTTGGCCAACATTTTTGTGTCTCTTTAACTGCTGGCTCATATAGTTACCTGTCCCTTCTTACTGAGAAAACAAGTGAAATTGTGTGATTGATACTTTTAGATATTGCTTGCTTTATTTATTTTAGGAAATTCAGACACAACTTTTTTCACTGGATATTAAACATATGAAATAAATCTCCAGAGAGCTACTAGTCTCATAACACAAGAACTAGGGGTCACCAAATGAAATTAATATGCAGCAGGTTTAAAACAAGGAAGTATTTTTCAGCAATGTAGTAAACATGTGGAACTCCTTGCCAGAGGATGTTGTGAAGGCCAAGACTATAACAGGGTTCAAAAAAGAACTAGATAAGTTCATAGAGGATAGGTCCATCAATGGCTGTTAGCCAGGATGGGCAGAGATGATGATGTTCCTAACCTCTGTTTGCTAGAAACTGGGGAATGAGCGACAGGGGATGGATCATTTGATGATCACCTGTTCTGTTCATTCCCTCTGGGGAACCTGGCCTTGGCCACTGTTAGAAGACAGGATACTGGGCTAGATGGACCTTTGGTCTGACCCAGTATGGCCGTTCTTATGTTCTGAGTCTCCTCACTTCTAAATGATCATCGCTTAAATTTTGAATTCTTCATCAGGGGTAAATGTTAACTTCATCAGTTTCCTCAATATTTTGGGTGCTTTATTGCTGAAATTTGGTTTCTTACAAAAAGATTAAATCCCATTTCTCTCATAATATAAACACTTGTTCTTCTTCGAGTGATGGTCCCTATGTGGATTCCAATTGCGGGTGCGCATTTGCGTCATGCGCCAGAGCAGGAACTGCTCATAGTAGCATCTGTTGACCCGCACGTGCGTCAACCGCGTGGTGCATCTGAGGCTTTAAGGAGCTGTGTGGGTCAGCGCTGCTCCAGTTCCCTCTTACCACCGCATGGCAAGAGTCGGAACCCATGTTCTTCGGTGCTCTTAGCTTGCTTTGAGCACTGTGTTTCTCCTTTATCTCCTGTATATAGTTCTTTCTTAGTGTAGTTGTCTGTTCTAGTTTCCCTATCCTTAGTTAGTTAGTAAGAAAGATTAATTAATTAATTTCCCCCTTGATGGGAACTTTCCCCAGCCAGGGGACTATGCCCCGGCAAGCCAGGTTTAAGTACTGCGCTTCTTGCCTTCCCTTGTTCTCTGTGAGCGATAAGCATCCACGCTGCCTCTGCTGCCTCAGCGAGGCACACGTCGCTGTGCATTGCTCTATTTGCCGCTCGTTACCACCCTGAACTTGGGAATCTTGTGAACTTCGCCTCCATAAATTCCTTATGGAGGAGGCAATGCGCCCCTGTGTGCCACCGGATCCGGCACTGGCAGGTCTATCGGACTATTGATCAGCACTGGCGGCCAGCGCCACTCCTGTCCCGTCCCGCCCGGCACTGGTGGCGCTGCTGCATCTGCCCAAGCACCATTGTGTGCATAAGAAGCACACACTGGGGCACAAGGGGATCGCCCCAAACGCATTATTTCCTCCCCAAGCCACGGCAAGTCAGGTGAGAAGTCGCACGCTGACAATCAGGCCCCCTCTTCCAAAAGTCACACTCTGAGCATAAGTCCCGGCACCGTTCTCCAATGGTACCAACCTCGGCCTTGGTGACAGCTCTGCTGCCTTCGCCTCTACCGCTGTCCACACCGCCGGGGCCATCTTGTGTCTCCTGTCCTGTTCTGCGCATGCCGGGATGCCTATCCCTGCTGACACCTGCAGCTTAGCTGAGGCTGCCGTCCCCGCTGCAGCCTGCACTGCTGGCTGCCCTTGGTCCTCCATCCCTGATTGAGGAGCCTCTCCTGTTGATGGACTGCCCTCCAATGCCTCCCGCTGCTCCACCGGTCCCATTGGTACTGACGGCTCCGCTGCTACCGGACCCATCCTCCGAATCGGACTGGTCCTCTGACACGAACCCCGCCTTCTTGCTGGTCTGTTCTTACAGCCCGGATGCCAGAGGGCAGCCCTACCAGCCAACTTTAATGGAGGTTTGCCAACCTGTGGTTTGCCTACCCAAGGGGACCATCGGTTCCTAGCGACCCCTAAGCCCGACCCTATTGGGCTGCTTGGGACCCATACCAATGTTATATGCTCCGTCAGCCCTCTCCATCCACTACCACCGTTTACAATGCTCCTTCAGACGCTCCCGCTCCACTGGCCCTGCAGGTCCGCATCAGTGCCTTTTCATTGCCTGATGAAGCGTTCATTCCTCCCTCCGTCTCGCCTCCTATTGATCATGCCCGGTATCAGGCCCTCCTTCGCCATATGGTCACTGCCCTCAACCTTCCCGTGGGGGACATCCAGGATCCCCAGGACCAGTTCCTTGATATTCTTCAGTCTCCTGGCCCTGCTTGTACTGCCTTGTCCATCCACGACACCATCCTTCACCCAGCACACGCTGGCTTCCTGCATACTCACTCCAAAGCGGGCGTAGTGTCGCTATTTTGTGCCGGCCCAGGGTATAGACTTCCATTTCCAGCACCCACTTCAGAATTCCCTGGTGGTCCAGGCGGCCATGGAGCGCGCCCGCCACCACCATTTTCGGTCCATGCCTCCTGACCAGGTAACCAAAATACTCAACCTCATCAGGCGCAAGGTTTACTGCTCTGCAGACCTCCAATTATGTATTGCCAGCCATCAGGTGGCCAAATACGACTTCTATTCCTATACCAAACTGGCTTTGTTCCTCCACTTCCTTCCCCCGTATAAACAGGATTTTCAGTCACTCATAGAGGAGGGAAAATTGGTGGCCAAAGTCACCCTTCAGACTGCAGTGGACTCCGATGACACTGTCACCTGCTCCCTAGCCTCTGGGGTAGTGCTCCTTTTGACCTACAACCCGCAGTGTGACCCTGTCACCAAACCGGTTCTTCTCCTCACTTCTGTTCTCACCTCCCTCATTTGGTGGTACAACCCATCCTGGCGGACATCCCATTCATGCCTCCAGTGCCATGCACCACCCCCACCACTGATACCTACCTGGCAAGCTGGGGCACGCATGTGGACGGACACGCAGCCAGGGCCTCTGGTCGCCCAGAAAGGCAAGAATGCACATCAGCGTTCTTGAACTTTGCGCCATTCACTTAGCCTGCAGAATGCTCCTGCCACTGCTCCGCTCCTGCCATGTCCAACTGCTCTCCAACAACGTGCAATGGTTGTCTGTCAACAAGTAGGATGGGGCATGTTCCCCCTCCCGCTGTGCAAACGCCATCCTCCTCTGGAATTGGTGCCTCAAACACGACATCACTCTCCATGCTGTGCATCTTCCTAGCATGAGTAACTCTCAGGCAGACACCCTCAGTCGCTCTTTCCATGCCAACCACAAGTGGGAACTCCATGACTCCACACTCCACTCTGTTTTTTGCCAGTGGGGGACACCTCGCTGGGATTTCTTTACCACGACAGACAATCTCAAACTTCCTCTCTTCTGTTCCAGGGGAGCCCTTGGTCTGGGATCTCAGGGCGAAGCCCTTCTACTTCCTTGGACCACCTTCCTTCCACTGTGCCTTCCTGCCCATTCCCCTGTTTCCACAAGTCCTACACAAAATACAGTGGGATCAGGCAACCGTCATCTTTGTGGCCCCCACTTGGCCTCAGCAGTACTGCTTTACAGCCCTCCTTCTCCTCTCCATCTACCCCCCTAGTTTGCCTCCCCAATCTCCTGACGCAACCCATGGCCGCATCCGACACCTCAACCCCAGCCCTCGTCACCTCATGGGCTGGTATTTGGATGGAGCTCGCGGATAGACGCGGCATGCTCTGCTCTGCTTCCATCCACGACATCCTTACACACAGCAGGTGACTGTCCACTAGAGTTTGCTATCAGGTGAAATGGCGCTGCTTCACCATTTGGATGTGTGACTATGGCTATTCCCTGGACGCTATCTCTATGCCTGTTGTCCTGGTCCACCTCCTCCATCTCTGGTACTCCGGCCTCGCCCATTCCTCCATTCATGTACATCTGGCGGCATTCAGTGCCTTTCTCCCCCCCAGTGGATTGCTTTTCCGTCTTCATTCACCCAACTACTGTCTGCTTCCTCCGTGGCCTTCTCAATGCCTTTTCCTCGATCTGCAAGAGGACCCCTACCTGGGACCTTAACTTGGTCCTCTCCATCCTTGCTAAGCCGTCCTTTGAACCTCTCGCCCCTTGCTCCCTCGCCCACCTCTCCATGAAGGTGATCTTCTTGGTGGCCATTACCTCTGCACTATGCGTCAGTGAACTGACGGCCACGATGGCAGACCCTCCCTTCACGGTCTTGCACAAGGACAATGTCTCCCTCCACCACAAATTCTTCCCCCAAGTGGCATCCCCATTCCACCTTAATCAATTCATACATCTCCCCACCTTCTACCCCAAACTACATACCTTCTCCAGACACCACATGCTTCATTCCCTGGACATATGTACAGTGCTGGCATTCTACCATCAGCACACCTGCAGCTTCCGTGCTTTCTCCTACCTTTTCATCGCCATTGCCGACTGTTATTGGGGCCGCATGCTCTCCTCGCAACGCCTTTCCTGCTGTATTTGCTACTGTATTGTGGACTGCTATACTATCTCTCATGTTCTTTTGTATTGCGTCCATCAAAAAGAGTGGTGGGCATTATTAATCTTGTTATTTATTAAACCCAGTGGGTTGAGAATTTTCTCTTTAATTTCATGTTCCTTTTTATGGTTATGGAACTGCATTTGAATCATACTTGCCTGTTTTTTATTTTTTTCATTCAAACTTAACATTTCTTCTGTTCTCCCATTTCTCTATTTTGCCTTATCTAAGATCCCCAAACACATTGGTATGGTTTGAATCTCCATTATTAGCTGTAACACCTAGTTGCCAACTATAAGGAGATGAATACAAGGACTCTTATGACCCATCCTCAAGCTTCTGGTGCAGAAGAAGTATGTGGGGATAGGACACTAAAAACTAACTTTCCTTCCATCTACACAAACTATAGGTGCATGGAAGAAGCTGCTGGCACCCATTTTCCCTCTCAAACCTATAACATCAACAAAAATATTGGAATAAAAATAAATAACTCCTTGCTTGTCTATGGTACCTTTTCTAACTGAAAAGAACTTGCAGTTGGAGTGCCCCACAGCAATTCTTGGAAAACACTCTTGTTTACAGTACACACAAATCCATTTGGAATGCTGTACTAGGTAGAAGTTCAAATTGTAACAATAACCAAACTATTGCATATTTTTAACCTGATTTTAGTTCTCCAGTACCAGCAGTTTGAATCTCAGACTGCTGGGTGTTTAGCATCATGGTAGTTCTCCTACAATCATGCATTTAAATGTATTTTAGCTTTATGTGAAAACTGTTTGTCTCCAAGTAACCCCTTGAAGCTGGGACCTAAAATTGTATCTGTTATGTCCACTGCTAAGAATGGAACCTGCAGTAACTACAAGTAGCCAATGACTAAATGAATATGTGATGTTTTGTTACTCAGATGTTTATGCTAGCAAATTAATAACAACCATGCAGGAACTGTTGCCCCATTAAAAGTATTGTACAGAAACTTATTATAAATAGTATTAAGTAATATTACCTTTTTTAACAGATATTTACAAGGATTTTGAGAAGTTTGAATCTTCCAGTGGGAAGCGGTCAAGTTTTAGTGCCAAGATTCTTAACAAATGCTTATGATATAGGACATGCAGTAATGTGGATCACAGCCATGATGGTTAGTATTCTTTTTATATAGTATATTAAAAACTAGTAATGAAAAGCTCTGAACAGCTGTGTAGCTAAAATGATTAAAGTGTCTGGGTATTCAGCTTCAGCAGATGCTTATTTCTGAGGCTTTCTTTGCCCAATGTTTATTTAAAAGTAGTGCCTTATGGTTGGTTGGGGATATGGGACATAAGGCTTATTTCAGGGCTGCTCTAAGTGACACTTTGGAAATGAGCTGCCAGCTCATTGATTTAAAGTCCAGTACAAGCATGAAGTTTGTCCACTGTGATGTTCTTCAGAGATGCAGTACAAACAGGATTCTCATTCTTGGGTCCTGAGCTCCCATTAGCCAAAGGATTTGGGCTTTTTTTTGGTCTTCTGAGGCTCTGGTTGTGGTAATTGTTACTATCACTTTCCAATCCTGTTGGGTATTGTGTCCTTTATTTAT
The DNA here is from genome assembly GCF_013100865.1 of Trachemys scripta elegans. Taxonomy (NCBI): domain Eukaryota; kingdom Metazoa; phylum Chordata; order Testudines; family Emydidae; genus Trachemys; species Trachemys scripta. The sequence continues at coordinate 31,610,200 of NC_048300.1, read as the reverse complement.
ACAAGTCCTTAGTTACAGAAAATTAGTTCTTCTTTGAGTGCTTGCTCATATCAATTCCATTCTAGGTGTGCGCGCACCCACATGTGCGGCCCTTGGAGATTTTTGCCTTAGCACAACATATAGAGCTGTGGCACCCTCTAGAGCACCGCGGCATGAGCACGGTATATCAGGCACCGCCGGCGCTATGCCCTCTCAGTTCCTTCTTACCGCCCGTAGTGGTCAGTCAGAGCACCTTTGTTAAGTGTTAGTTAGTTAGTAGTTAGCATCCCAGCGGGATTTTGCCCCAGGCGGGGCATGCCTCGGTCTCCTGGGTTTAAGCCCTTCTTGCACTGCAGCAGGCCTATGCCTGTGAGTGACACCAACGGCAGCTGCCTTAAGTGCCTGGGGGAGTCACACGTCAAAGAGCGGTGCCGGTTCTGCAAAAACTTTTGGCCCCACACCCAGAAGGAGCAGGACATCCGCCTCATGGCTCTCCAGATGGAGTCTGCCCTCCTCCTGGCTTCTGAGCCATTCAGGCAGGTCACACCGAGTGCCTCAGCCTCCGTGCGCCGGCACCCGGCTCCTCCCGGCACCGTTCGCGATCACCTGTGCTGAAGAGGAAGGCCAAGAAGCACTCCCTGGCACCAAGCAAGAAGGCCCAGGGGTCATCTACCAACGGCCCCAGGCCTGCCCACCAAACTGCTCCGGAGCCACACGATCGTGCCTCTCCGGTTGGGGCACCCTTAAAGGTCTATCACCAATTCCTGGGAGCGGTATGGTACCCACATTCCTGCCTGCACTTTTGTCATCTGAGGCTTCCTCGGCGCAGAGAGAGCACAGATCTCCACCTACTCCGATGATGACCCCAGTGCCTCAGGACCCTGCTAAGGCTCCCTAAGAGGGCAAGCCTGCCATTAAGACCCCTCAGGGGACAAGGGAACAACGCTGATCGCCGGACAGAAGGCGTTGCTCTTTGCTGCTGCGTTGGGAATCCCGGGGCAGATCCTTATTGCCCAGGCGAGCTTCCAGATCCTTTCAGTGCTACTCTGTAGCACGGGGTCAGCGCTCCCCTTTCTATTCCCGGCACCACTCGCTTTCTTGATGGTCATCCTCTAGGCATTGGTCCCCATCACTGGCATGGTGGGAATGTTCCCCCTCCCAGTACTGGTCTCCCTGGCACCAGTACCACTCTCCACGCTATAGCTACCTTTCAGTTATGCCTGGGCAACGATCACCGATAGCGATGACCAGCAAACAAACACAGATGTTGACAGCTCCTCCCTGGTTGCCGGAAGAGGGCTCCTCTGGTATGGAGGGCCAGTCCAGCTGATCGCCAAGGTCTCATTGGCCTGATTGGGCACCTGAGCCCACTCCTTTATCTGTGGCACCGCAATGGCAGCATGACCAGTGGCCAGCACGGTGGCCTTATTGGAGTGCATGGGGCATACTGGTTGTGACGATGCCTCCTTCGCAGCACTCCTCGGTGGCCATGGCAGAAGATCGGGTGGTGGCCCCACCAGCACCAGACCCGGTACCAGAAGCCCATTCTGAGGTCGGGGCGGAGGAACCTGTGCTCATCCCAAAGCCTCTTTCTCAGATGGTGGTCAAGATGACAGCACCCCCACCGGCAGTCCAGTCTTCCTCGTCATCCCCAGATGAGGCGGTCGTAGGACCTTACAGAGCTAGACCACCAATGACTTCAGGTAACATCAAGCCTTTCTCCAGCATGTGGCTGAGCACTTGGGGCTTGAGGTACAGGAGATGGGGGAGCAGGAGGACATCCTCTTCAACGTCCTCTCAGCCTCTACGCCCACCTGGGTCGCCCTGTATGAGAGGGTCCTCAATATAGCCAAGGCCTTCTCCATCCTGCCCACCTTGAAACGGGCCGAGAAAAAGTACTTTGTGCCGGCCAAAGGTTTCAAATACTTCTATACTTACCCACCCCCCGGGCTTGATGGTTGTATCTGCGGCCAAAAAAAAAAAGACAAGCAGGTCCCCACCTCCTCAACTCCCAAAAACAAAGATGCTAAGAAACTTGATTTATTTGGGAGAAAGATTTATTCTACTGCCAGCCTGCAATTTCAGGTGGCAAACGATCAGGTCCTGCTGGGCCGGTACAATTTTAATCTCTGGGACAGTCTCAAAAAGTTCCAGGAATCCTTCCCTCAGGGTTTGGCCCAAGAGTTTGGCACTCTGGTGGAGGAGGGTACGGCGGCGGTCAGATGATCCCTGCAAATGGCATGGAACATGGCAGACTCGACAGCAAGGGTGGCCACATTGATGGTGGTCATGCAATGTAGTTCCTGGCTCCAGATGGTAGGCCTCTCCCAGGAGATGCAGGCCTCGATCCAGGACTTCTCCTTTGATGGAGTTGGTTTGTTCTTGGATCAAACAGATGCCAGGCTGCACGGGTTGAAGGACACTAGGGCTACCCTTTGCTTGTTGGGCCTGCACATGCTGTAATCATCCACGAAGCCCTTCCGGCCACCGCCACTGCCAAGACCCTGGCAGCCTCGTCAGGGCCCTACAAGGAGAAGGGATGCTAGTTTTAGTAGTCATCGCCTTTCTTCCTCCTGCTCGACAGCCCAGCCTGGGACAGCCAAACACCTAGGGGGCCAGAAGAGATAGTTGTGAGAGTGCGCCTGAGAGCGATGCCCCAGTCAGTTGACCGGATCCTAACCGCTTTTTCCTCAACCATCTTTCCCCCTACCGCTCAGCCTGGTTGTGGGTTATGTGGGACTGCTGGGTCCTGGACATAGTGGCTTGGGGCTATACCCTGCAGTTCTTGGCTGCCCCTCCTTCCCGCCCCCTCCCCCCCCCAATTTTCCTGTCTCTTTTCAGAGATCCTTCTCACATGCAACTCCTCGTTCAGGAGGTAGAGAAGCTCCTGGGCTTGGAGGCTGTGGAGAAGGGTCCTCGTGACATTGAACGAAGAGGATTCTACTCTCGCTACTTCCTAATCCCAAAGGACAAAGGAGGCCTCAGGCCTCTCCTGGACCTGAGTGGTCTCAACAAGTCTCTCAAGAAATTGAAGTTCTGCATGGTCTCCCTGGCCTTCATCATTCCTTCCCTGGATCCGGGGGCCTAGTACGCTGCTCTTGACTTGAAGGACACTTACTTTCATGTCTCCATATTCCTGGGCCACAGGTGCTTCCTGCATTTCATAGTGGCTGGGCATCACTTCCAGTTCACGGCGTTACCTTTTGGCCTGTCTTCGGCCCTCAGGATGCTCACAAGGTGTGTGGCGCCGGTAGCAGCTTACCTATGACGTGTGGGGGGGTCCAGATCTTCCCATATCTTGATGACTGGCTTATCAAGGGCAGGTCTCCAGAACAGGTCTGATGGAGCCTCAACCTGGTGCGGTTCATCTGCAACGAACTGGGCCTGTTAATGAACACAGAAAAGTCCATGTTAATGCCGGCCCAACGCATAGAGGTTATTGGAGTGGTTCTCGACTCTATGCGAGCGGGGGCCTTTCTTCCAGAAGCTTACTTCCGGGCCACGTTGGACTTGATTGCTCACGTGAAGAGCCATCCGCTTACCACAGCCCACGACTAATGGGCTACGTGCACATAGATAGTCAGCCATGCCTGTCTTCATCTACGACCTCTGCAGGCATGGCTGGCCTCGGTTTATATCCCCAGCAGATACGTCCTGGACCGAGTGGTCATGGTGCCAAGCCACGTCTCTCTTGTCCTTGGACTGGTGGCTGGATCCAGAGTCAGTGCTGCAGGTGGTTCACTTCGTGACCCCGTCTCCGTCGCTTATCCTGGTTTCAGACGCATCTGACCTGGGCTGGGGAGCCCATGTGGGCGAGCTCAACACCTAGGACCGCTGACTATACAGTGATCTGGCCCTTCATTTGAATGTCATGGAGCTCAAAGCGGTTCGCCTGGCCTTCCAGGCATTCTTGTTCCACCTGACAGGCAGGGTGCTGCAGGTTCTGATGAACAATACCACCACGATGTACTACATCAACAAGCAGGGCGTAGCCAGGTCTTGGGCCCTTTGTTGGGAAGTGCTCAGCCTCTGGAACTTTTGTGTGCAACATGCCATTCATCTGGTAGCTGCCCACCTGCCTGGAGCCAAGAACATCCTGGCAGATCGTGTCAGCAGGACTTTCTTGACGGCTTGGCTGCTGCGTAGTTGATGCGGACGAACCGGGGTGTTCCGCTGGTGTCCAGCAGGTCCTGCTGGGCAGCAGAAAACCGTCCACCAGGGCTACATATGTGGTGAAGTAGAAGCGATTCATGTGTTGGGTCTCGGACTGACACATTCGTGTGGAAGAGGCCCTGCTGCAGGACATCCTGGTTTATTTACTGCACCTTAAGCACAAGGGTCTGTCACTATCTTCGATCAAGGTATACCTGGCAGCCATTTCAGCGTTCCACCCTCCTCTTCAGGGCCAGTTGGTCTTTGCCCATCCCATGACAGGGAGCTTCCTGAAGGGTTTGGAGTGCCTTTACCCACATGTCTGTGACCCGGTCCCCCCTTGGGATCTGAATCTTGTGCTGCCCATGCTCAGGGGTCCTCCCTTCATACTCTTGGCTTCCTGCTCCCTTCAGCCCGTGAGGTGTCCAAGATCAGGACGCTCACGTCAGAGCCGCCCTATATGGCCTTCTGTAAGGACAAAGTCCAGCTGCGTTCGCACCTGGCCTTTCTGCCCAAGGTTGTCTCCCAGTTCCACGCTGGTCAAGACATTTACTTACCAGTCCTTTGTCCAAAGCCTCGTGCGACATTCTACATTGATAGAACAAAGCAATTCCGTAAATCAACACAGTTGTTTGTTGCTGTCGCTGACAGGCTGAAAGGTTGCCCAGTGTCAGCCCAGAGAATCTCGTATTGGATCATGACTTGCATCGGCTACTGCTATGAGCTGGAAAAGGTGCCCCCGCCAGTGATCATGACGGCTTATCCAGCTAGGCTGCAGGTGTTATCAACAGCCTTCCTGGCCTGGGTGGCAATCCAAGAGATCTGTCGGGCTGCGAACTGGTCGTCCGTCTACACGTTTGCGTCACACTACGCACCGACCCAGCAGGCTTGCGACGATGCTAGCTTTGGCAGATCAGTGTTGCAAGCTGCGAGACTGTGAACTCCAAGTCCATCTCCATTGATTCTGCTTGTGAGTCACCTAAAATGGAATTGACATCAGCAAGCACTCGAAGAAGAAAAAAAGGTTACCTATCTTTCAGAACTGTTGTTCTTTGAGGAGTTGTGTTGCTCATGTCCATTCCATTAGCCACCCTCCTGCCCCTCTGTTGGAGTTGTCGGCAAGAAGGAACAGAGAGGGTGTAGGGCCGGCAGCACCTGATATACTACAGCGTAAGTGCGGTACTCTAGAGGGCACCACAGCCAGCCCTAAGGCAAAAATCTCCAATAGGGAGACACGTGGGCATGCACACACCTGGAATGGAATGGACATGAGCAACACATTTAGAAGAACAACAGTTACGAAAGGTAGGTAACCTTCCTTACCCCCTCCCACCACCCCCACCCCATAAATGCCTCACCCATTCGAGTACAGTGGGGAATCCTAATCCTATGTTTTCTGTCATCAGTCTGTTACTATAAAATATTATAAATTCCTTATAGCTTCATTGCAGGACAGAGTACATTGTATTGAAATAAAACAAACTTCAGATCTGTTTCTTTAGAGTTTTATTGTTATTAGAGTTGCAACTTAGCTCAGTGTTTACAGTCCAAATTTTCATGTGTCTACCTCGCATCCTGTAAGGATAATTAAAGAATCATGAATTTAATTTTGGATGACGTTACAGGTGGAGCTGAAATTCACTGAAATGGAGCTATGTTGTTTCATCAAATAATGTAAAGAAATGCCAACAGTAACATTTACAAAAAGAAGGTTTCTGGCATTATGCTATAGCCTGCCAACATTACTACATGGAATGAATTAATCATTCTAAGTAGTTGCCCTGTCCTAAATGGAAATATCTGTTCAGGAAGCATACATTTAGGTTTGTAGTGATCCCTTGCTCTCAAGGGGGAGACAGGTCACTCCGCCTACCTGTGTCAAGCAACAGCACTCCGGCTCGGGTCCTGCTGGTGGGGCTGAGCAGTAAGAAGTCTACAGCTCTGTAGCTGCCTAGCAGAGGCAAACAAGCAGTAACAGTCTGATGCTCTAGCTCCCTTGTGTGGGGTAGAGCAGTGAGCAGTCTTTAGCCCACAGCCTCCTGGCTGGGACTGGCAGTAATTAACAGTCTAAGCCTCTGGCTGTTTGGGTGAGACAGAGCAGGGAGCAGGCTTTAGCCTAAGCCTCCTAGATAAGGCAGCCAGCAAACACACAGTCTAAGGCTCACTGTCTCCTGATGGGGACAAGCCACAAACCAAACACAGGCCTTCTGGCCTAGGGTGCAAACACTGCCATCCCTGGGATGGGGTTGGTGTGGGGGGATGTTAGCAGGACCCGGACCCATACGACTCCACTGGGTCCCAGCCCAGGTCCCTAACAGTGGTGGAGTGTTCTGCCACTGGGTCAGCAGGTTATCCAGCCACAACACGCTGACCCCTGCTCTGGGAACCAAACCAGACTAAAGTCTGGTTTCCCATGGCTACTTCCTATCACAGTCTGGAGAGGGGGTTCTGTAGTCCAAGGGTTCTCTGTCTCCTCAGGGTACACTGTGCACGGCAGTGCTGGCAACTCCTCTCTGAGTGGTTGTGATGGGTTCCCCACCTGGAACTGGAGTACCACTGAACCCCCCTGAACCACCAGCCTGGGCTCCCTTTACACTGTACTGCTCTGACCAACCTGCACTTTCACCAGCACACATACAGATAGGGGCACACCCAGCTGCAGTTACATGCAGATGCTGTGATCAGCTCTGCATGGGAAAGGTCTTGCTAAGGAACTTCCCAGCTACTCAGCACCCGCTCTGAAGAGTAAACCCAAAATTATACGGTCTTGCACTGCACAGGGAACTGTATATAGTGTAAGTTCATGAAATTTGCCCCCTCCCTCAATGTGAAGAGGAATATACAACAGCTTTCTGCCCCTGAGTTATGACTCCCATAAATGCTGGTTTTAGACAAAGCAAAAACAAATTTATTAACTACAAAAGATAGATTTTAAGTGATTATAAGGGATAGCAAACAGAACAAAGCAGATTACCTAGCAATAAACAAAACACGCAAACTAAACTAGATCGGATATGAATAGCAAATCCTCACCCTAAGTGATGATACAAGCAGGCTGCAGATTCTTAAGGGGCAAGCTGCACTAGCTTACAGCTTGGAATCCCCAGGTGTTCCATTCACAGGCTAAAAATCCCTTTAGCCTGGGTCCAGCACTTCCCCCAGTTCAGTCTTAGTTCCTCAGGTGTTTCCAGGAGTCTCTTTGGGTGGGGAGTCAGTGAAGAACCACGATGATGTCACTCCCCTGCCTTAAATAGCCTTTGCATATGGCAGGAACCCTTTGTTTCAAAGCTTGGTTCCCACTCCAGTCAGCGGAAAAACACTCATATCCCAAGATGGAGTCCAGCACCAGATGAAATGGTCACATGTCCTTGTAGTGTCATAGCAGCCATGAGTCGGAGGCTGTTTGTAGTGTCCTCAGGAAGGCACTCCAGGTTTGAAATAAGCTTCTTCTAAGGCCTATTGTTCTCCCTAATGGTTCATTAACTTGAATGGACCTTTCCCAGCCAGCCATCTAGACTGAGAGTCCTTTGTCTAGTGTCTAGTTCCCCATGTGTGCTCACATTTGTAACACACATACATAGTCAATATTCCTAACTTCAGATACAAAAATGATACATGCATACGGACAGGATAACCATATTCAGTAAATCATAACTTTTTCAATGATATCTCAGATGACCTATCTTGCATAAAATACATCAGAATTATGCCATAATCATATCATGTATAATAATATCTCTAGGAAGAATATGGGGTGCAGTGTCACATAGTCTCCTCCGGATGCAAGGCGCTGCACAGTGTGGGCTTGGCTGTGGCAGCAGACTGGAGAAGTCTATCTTGTTCTGTGGCTCCTGCTCAACTGAGCTGCAGGGACTTTCCTATAACTTCCAGTCCCACCCTGGTACTTCCGGTTGGGGGGAGGGGGCAGGTCTGGCTCCGCCCACCGAAGGAATTAGTGGTCCCTCGCTCTCAAGTCTGGAGGGAGGCCACTCCGCCTCGTTACAAGGTTCAAATCTCAAGTAACTTGCTTTTTATTCTTACTGACTTATAGCTGTGCTGCTTTTAATACTAGATTAAGATCCATCCTATTAACTTTCTCAGCATATATAGAAATTTGAATATGAATTTCTAAGAGAAATCAGCCACCACACTTACAATGATATATATTTAGATTTGGCAAAATTTGATTTTTATTATTTTTATAATTTTGACCAATAATATTGATGTTTATTTTTAAAGCATTTTAAATTTTTTTATCTATTTAAATTTTCACAGTTTTGAGAAGTTATGGAAGGGGGGTGTCAAACAATAATTATTTAATGGGAGTAGGCATTGCGATTTAGTAAAATTAAAGCTTTATAACTGATAAAACACAAGTTGTCAACATCACTTCAGAGTATGCAAAAGAAATTTTCTTAAACGAAACTCTACGTTCTCAAGCAGTATTTTTCTTTCTTAGCCTATCTGTAAATTTTGATTATCATTCATGGAAACATTTTTTCATTGATTTGTTGATGGTGAAACCCAGTAACAATCTAATCCTTCCAAGCCTCTCTATATTTCTTTTAATTATTAGGCTTCCTATGTCTGGTCTTGGGTATTTTTAGTGACACTGCCATTCTTCACTAAAAGCTAAACAAAAGTTCAGTCTCCTTTGCACAGTAATTTGAATTTGTCTTCAATAAAATGTTACCAGAATATTGCAGTTTCCTTTTTCCTACGCATCTTCCTCAGACCGTAATATTGCATAGCGTTTGTAATATGTAAAAAGATTCTTAAGAAAGATAGTTCTAAAAATAGACAGAAGGGGAATAATTGCAAACTTTAAAACTCTTCCTGTTCACAAGAACAGAAGAAAAGCATAGAGAGATAATAGAATGTTTCTGTGACCAAAAACAAGCCCAGTGACTTTAGTTAATTGTTAGTTAAACCATGTTGCTTTTGTTATGGAAGGATGTTATATTGATCTTTAACTTGTCTCATGACGCTGAAGAATCTATTTTGGGTAGGTTAAACTTATTTTCTAACCTCGACAGTGTCCTTTTTCATGCTCTTCCTGTTAAGTAGATTAAATATATATGTATTTGACTTTGGACAGGGTGGACCAAGCAAACTAGTGCAGAAGCACTTGTCTGGATTATTCAATAGCATTGCATCTTTTTACCATCCTTCAAATAATGGTCGCTGGCTGGTGAGTTTGTTATGCTTTTATTTTAAGACTAAAGATTTTAAATTTGGAGTGGGATTATAATTTTATCATGAATTTTTCTCTACTGTGCTCTTCACTTTTAATAGTGTATACTGCTTTATGCAAACAATTTCATCCTATAATAGATCACTATGGACTATGTATATACCTTAGAAAATAAACTTCCAAGAAAACACTAGTGTGATGGGTGAAATTAAACTGAAAAGGAGCCAGAAAAATACCGCTATCTAATAAGAAAACATGGATTATTTTTTAACTGTCTACAGTACAAGATGTGAAAATGAACATGTCAAATTAAACTTGCTGCTAGTCTCTATTGTGTCTGTCAGTTTTTCAAGCACCTAGTAAAACCTGATTTTGGAATAATTGATAGTATGATTCTAGTGTCTGAAGCACACTTTCTTAGTTAAGAGAATATGATACAATGTTGTCCTACATTTGTAAGTATAGTAGAATGTAACTTTGATCAATCAACATGAACTGAGCTTTTGTTAAAAGCGCAGCTAAAAATCCACTATTTAACATTTTATGCTATTTTTGTTCTAATATTTAGTATTGAATTTAGACAGTTTTCACAGTTAAAGTTGATGTTACAGTTCTCAACAGAACTGGATTTTTCTATATCTCTCACTGCACAGTACGTTTGGGACATAAAATGATCATTTTTAATCTCCAACAATTATTTTTAATTAGAAGTATCCTAGAAAAACATATGAAAAATTATTGGGTCCCATTCTGCCTTCAGACAACTTTCTTGAATGGGAGTTGCTTGTGTGTAAGTTAGGGCAGAAAAGAGCTTACTAAAAGGCAATTTACTATTGCAGATATTTCTGGTGCAAATATTACTGGTGAACAATTCGCTGCATTGAATTCCAGCAGTACTGTCATAAATTAGGTTTGGTTCACAGACCAGGTTAACGTAGTCAGTCTTTCTAGGTGTTTTTCACACTAACTCTTTGTCACTGGGAATAGATATTTCTTGACCCATGTGAATAGTGGACACAAGGGCAGGTGCCTTTCCCAACCTGCTCTGCAAATACAGTCCATGAAGTGGGATAGACCCCTTAACATCCTTAAAGCTGGGTTTCTTGACCCCCAGAGGATCCTTGGATGGCTTAGAGGTATTGTAGTGGGTGCTCTACCAGGCAGTGCAGGGCGTCTCCCCTGGTAGCTGCCACAAGTTATAGTGGCAAGGCTGCTCTAACTCATGCTAGGGGCCTGCCTCATTCCTGAGCAGCTCCAAGATCACAAGGGTGGATTACATATTCCAGAATATTCCCATAAATGTGAATGTGCAGAGAATATGCTTGAAGATCTCCATTGCTGGTAAGTAATCTTCATTTATCTGAGTTTTTTTCTAGAGCTAATTTAATCATTGTACAAAATATATAAGCATGTGTTTTAAATGTTTATAGAAATGATTAGGAATGACAAATACAGTGTAGCTTGTAAAGTTCTGGGAACTGGATTCTCATAGTGAATTCTGAACATTTAGGGTAGGTCTTCACTACGGGGGGGGGGTCGATTTAAGATACGCAAATTCAGCTACGCGAATAGCGTAGCTGAATTCGACGTATCGGAGCCGACTTACCCCGCTGTGAGGACGGTGGCAAAATCAACCTCCACGGCTCCCAGTCGACGGCGTTTACTCCCATCTCCGCTGGTGGAGTAAGAGCGTCGATTCGAGGATCGATTGTCGCGTCCCAACGAGACGCGATAATTCAATCCCCGAGAGATCGATTTCTACCCGCCGATTCAGGCGGGTAGTGTAGACCTAGCCTTAGATTTACTACGTTCCTGCGGTTCTTATCCATTTTGAGCAACTGTCCTGAAGTTAACACAGCTTATTTTTGAGTTCCTGGTATAAGAAGGATATATCAGGGTTTTGCCACTGTCCATTCTCGCTGCTAATTACTTGAAATTGATTGTTTCCTCTGATTATATATCCAACAGAACAAGCTGATGAAACTGCTTCAAAGGTTACCAAGTAGTGTTGTTAGAAGACTGCATCGTGAGCGTTACAAGAAGAAGACTTGGCTAACTCCTGTGCCTGATAGCCATAAACTTACTGATCAAGATGTTACAGACTTTGTAGAATGCATTATTCAACCTGTCCTTTTGGCTATGTTTAGTAAAACTGGAAGCCTAGAGGCTGCTCAAGCCCTACAAAATCTTGCACTAATGCGTCCTGAGTTAGTAATTCCACCTGTACTTGAAAAGTAAGTTATAATGAAACAATGAAGAAACATTACTGCAAATAGAAGTTCAGAGCTTGCCGCACCAGCTGCCATAGTGAGCCACAGAAGTATTCCCTTGATGAAGGGGAGTACTTGGGCTGGGGGAGCTACTGAATTAGATCGCATACCACACCCATCCCTGCAACTAGGTTAGTCGGGGTGTTGCTAAGTGAAGGAGGAAGTGCTATTTAGTTTTTGTGCTCAACTGCTCCCTGGCTCCTGGAATGGCTGGGGCTGTTGCTAGCTAGCATAAATTAGAATTGCCTTCAGGCTGCTCTAATTTATGATGGAGACTGTCAATAGACAGTTTCAGGATCAACTGTGAGCCAGTTTTGCACCCCTCACTCCTGAGCTGTGCTGAGCTCTTTGTCACAGCTCAAAATCTGGGCCAAAGTTTAAATAAGTATATTTAATGTTATTTGAGTAGCAAAAAGTGTGTAATATATTACATACTTATATTGATTTTTCAGTTTTCTTTGACAAATGATAGATTGTATTGTTACAGGTAAGTAAAAAATTTGCTTTGATGTTGCCTTTGATTTTACAAGAAAACTGCAAAAATAGCACTCATCTGGAATGCTTTGGGCCCCCCAACTATAATTGAAATTCACTATAAAAATCAAATGAACTGGCAACAACATAATCCCCTTTACTGTTCTTAACATGTCCCTCCAAAGGGTCAAAATTGTAAAACAATTGCACTCTCCCCTTCCTGAGAAAATAATTGAACTTTGCAGTGTCTGAAAAATTAACCTCCCACATTCCATATCTTACGAGTCAAGTGTACATATAGACTTATTTACTCACTACATTTGTTACATATATAAAAATAACATAACTGCTCTTCTAAGTAAGGCAACAGTGGTAATGTATTTATTCTGGGTTAGGGATGACTGCATAATTGAGTGGTGGAGCATAATAAGGCTTATTGCTAAATGCTGTTGTCTCAATACACTTAATGCAGTGCTCTGTTCTGTGTAGGCACAGCTGAGACTTGTAATTTAGTGTGTTTTCAATGAAGTAGTGCAGATGTGACATGGTGAGTCAGTATGTACTTGAACTGTCGTGACAATAACAGGAATTATTTCACAATTCTCACTATATGTGGTGCTAAAAACATGCCCGATATAAAAAGGCACAGGACAGATAAAATTCAACTCCAATATTTTATTTGTGTAATAAATGTAAGCTTTAATTTTTAGCAAGATTCTTCAAATACAGGGCTTTCTTCAGTTAACGGGTTAATATAAAACTATTAAATGTTACATCTTCATTTAATTTTGATATTTAGAGACAATAAAGACCAAGATTTTGTCCTACATATAATTTTAAAATCCATAAGGCTCTCATATTTTAAATATACCTGAACCATTTATCTAGATAGTATTTTAATAATATTGGCTTTTTTGACTGACCCATAGCACCTGTAATGGTCGGTCTTCAGTTTTTGTTTTGTTTTTAATTTTATAGCCCTAGATCTAGTCCAGACAATGTGCTGGAATCACCCATAATTTATCCAACAATAATTCTGTGGGACACTGGTGGTGAACAGTTCTGTTCAGATGAGGAGCATGTTTTAAAAGAAAGGAGTTATTAAATTCACTGTGCAGTGAAATACAATGAAAGGTTTGGGCTATTGGATAATTTCTAAAAGGAACATTTTAAATTGACATAGTATTGTTTATCTAATTTCATCAGATATGGTTTTTCTTTTAGAAGTTTAAAATTTTTAGCTGTTTTTAATCTGGCTTTTTCTTCACTATGTGTAGAACATACCCTGCACTAGAGACATTGACAGAACCTCATCAGCTCACAGCTACTTTAAGCTGCGTAATTGGAGTATCTCGTAGTCTGGTGTCTGGGGGCAAGTGGTTTCCTGAAGGTCCAACACACATGCTACCTCTGTTGATGAGAGCATTGCCTGGTGTGGATCCAAACGACTTCAGTAAATGCATGGTAAGTATATAAATCTCAGATTTTCCTAAAGTATAAAATACAGTCTGCCTATTTAAGATTATTTCGAAGGCTCTTTAATTTTCATCTCCGAGTAAATGGAGCTTATGTTTCCAAAGGATTTTTAGGTCACTCTTCATATTAAGGTTCCATTTATAAAAGATTAATAAATGATTAATAGATGTTATAAACATATTACAGATATGAATAGTGTGTGTACATAGATAACCATCAGTGCATCAGTAAAATGTACAGATTATAAGCAATTTATTGACCTCCATAAAAATATAACAGTTGATTAACCATTTAGTAAATCACCCATAATTAGGGCTCCATGTCTGTCATGGAGGTTGTGGAATTCTGTGACTTTCCGTGACCTCCGTGATTTCTGCAGGTGCCTGATCCCAGTGCTGCCCAAGTAGCTGGCTCCCGGGACAATCATACCAGCCGCTGCTGGAGCGGCTTGCAATGGGTTGGCTAGCGTATGCTAAAGCCTATGCTGTCATATCTTCATCACTGTTATCACCTGCACTAACTAGATTAAAGATCGGACAGTGCCCCTACCTGCATTACAATTGCACCTTAATTTGCAGTGTGGACATATCCTAAGGGTCTGATCTAAAGCTCATTGAAGTAAATGGAAAGGTTCTCACTGCCTTCAGTGGGCATTGGATCAGGTCTTAAATGCCCATATCTTAGGGACTCATGCTGATCAAGTATTTAAATAATGTATACTTGACTCCTAATGATGTCACTTTCACATTTGGTGCATCTTTCAATATAGCATACCTATTGTGACAGGGCAAGGCCAGATGGCTATAGTAAAGTAGTGGGAGACGGCTATATTAGGCACAGGCTAAACAAATTCCTGTTACCAGGATAAGCAAATGGCAGCTGCTCCAGGTCAGTTAAGATACCTGGGGCCAATTAAGATCTTTTCAGAAGGCAGGAAGGACAGCTAGGTTTATTGGGACACCTGAAGCCAATCAGGGGCTGGCTGAAACTAGTTAAAAGCCTCCCAGTTAGGTGGACGCGTATGTCAGGAGCTGTAGGAGGAAGCCGTGCTGTTGGAGAAACTGAGCAGTACAAACCATATCAGGCACAAGGAAGGAGGCCCTGAGGTAAGGGTGAAATGGATATTGAGGAATTAGGGGCTGCTCAGGGGAAGTGGCCCAGGGAATTGTACGCGTCCTGTTTCTAAAAAGTCAGCTACCATAGCTGATACTATTAGGGTTCCTGGGCTGGAGCCCGGAGTAGAGGATGGGTCTGGGCTCCCTCCCCCTTCACCCCTGATTAATAACTGAGACTGGGAGACAACAGAGACTGTGCAAGCGAGGGTAGCTTCTCCTCACCTCCCTTGCTGGCTTATGATGAAAATGGCTCAGTTGGCTGTGACCCTTGCCTCTAGAAAAAGAAGGGCTACATGGAGGGTCACAGTGAGCCTCTGAGGCTAGCAAAATCTGCCAGGAAACGCAGGACCCACAGAGACAAGGACAGAGCTTTGTCACACTATGCATATTTTACATTTTAGGTTGGAAGTCTCTCTTCCTTAAAATTCCATAATTGAATTATACAAAATAAGACAATCTTACTGAAAATGGAATTATTTTCTGTACTTGATTTTTGGTAGTAACCGGTACAGAAGTTTTTTGCTTTGATTTAAAGATATTAATAAACGTTTCAAAAACAATTTCTCATTTTTTTACAGAAAGTTTGTAAAGGTTTCCTGTAATAATTAATGCTTTAAGCTTTAAATCCCATAGATTGTTTCAAGTCTCATCAGCTTTTAATATATATAATTTGATAATATGCATTGAGACGGATTTGCAACTCCCAACAGATCACATTCCAGTTTATTGCCACGTTTTCTACTCTGGTGCCTTTGGTAGATTGTTCATCTGTACTGCAAGAGAGAGATGATCTCACAGAGGTAAGAATGCTTCCAAGACATAAAATATAAGCTACAAAGCACTGCTTACTCTCGTAGTACAATAGTGATCTCTCTACAAGAATACAATTTAACGGCCTTCTAGTAAAAGTGTGTTACAAAGAGTCTTAGAGGGGCATCCTGAGAACGTTGCCCTGCATAGTTAAAAACAACATACTTCCTATAAGTAATAGCTTAATATAAGAGAAATAATTTTCAAAATCTTAAATAGTTTCACTGTTTAGGTTTACTGAACTGAGCAATGAAAATTGATCCCTTTTCACTTTTCAGTTATCATACATTAGTACAATATTGCAGTGTTTGGAGATATTTTAAATCCAAACTGTATTTGATACTCAAAAAAAAAATCATAGCCTTCTGTTAGTATTAGGCTTTATAAAACCACAGGTAGTGCCCCTTTAATGTGTTTACAATAAATCCAACAAAGCATGTAGATTACTGAAGACTTGTTAATGAGATATATCACGTCTCATTTTTAGTCCAAATCTGGCCCAACTTGGTACTGATTAAAATTAATAATTTGACCGTTTGGTAGCCTCTTGGAAAGGAGTTTGAACATTGAGTTCCCACTATTGCCACCTTCACAAATCCAAAAATGGAAACGATTTTCTAGGGGTGGGGAAAAGGCAAGCAAGTGCCTCACTGCTTTTTTTTTTTTTTTTTTTTTTTTTTTTTTGGTCAGTTTTGAACTCTTAGGGGAAATCACCCTTTTTGTGCGTGATCATTTCAGTGGTCATCCTAAAATGCACCACATAAACTGGGGGACTTTTCCCATTCACTTCTAGTGGGTAGGTGGGGCCCTCAACCAAAATCATCCCATCCCCAGGCATTGATCTCAACTCTTTGCTCTGTCCTCTGCTACCCCCTCCCTCCGCCATCCAGCACCCATGCCTGGAAACAGTTCTCTGCTGTGCTCCCCAGCTTTCCGCTCATCTTTGATTCTGTGTCCGCTCCTCTCCCCACTTAGTGTTGAATAGAGGAGAGGATTGGGGAGGAGCTGCCCTCTGAGCCATCTCCTCGCCCTGTACCACCCTCTGCTGCCCCGCTACCCCCACCGCTTCTTTGCTTGCCCCACAGTCTGCTGTTCCCATGCTTGACACAAACAGTATAAGCTGGGGTGCAGATGGATTCAACAAATGTAGCAGCGGCCTCTGTTGGTGGCAGCTGCTGTCCAATACTTGCAGTTTAGTATCTGAGCAGTGGCCCTTTATGACAGTGTTCAGAACTGTACCATCAATTACAGCTCAGGCAGAAATTCTGAGCTGCCAAAGACTTCTCATTCAGAGATGAATTTTAATACCACAAAATCACAGCACTCACGAAAATATAGCAAGAGTTTGCACCCAGAGTTCCTAGTGAACAGATAACATGAAAAAAATCTACCATCACAATTAGCACTAATTGACATCCTTGTTGGAGATAGCAGTGAGGCCAAGGATTTAATGGCCGTGGAGACTGAACTACTTTCACCCTCAGAGGTTAAACCACCAGATTGCAGGGCCAGGCATGCTGGTAGGACAGTATAAAGAAGATTGAACTGTGGCTCCCTACTTGGACTGTAGATCAAACGGACTGCAATACTAAGTTCTTCAGTCTGTCGGTCCAAGTGCTAACCTTACTTAAAAAGTATTTTTTAAAACGTATTAATTTATAGAATAATAAATATATATTTAATTAGGCTAGTTAAACGTTCAGTCTTTCTTATTTACACTGGAAAACTGTAGGTGGAGAGAGAATTGTGCTCTGCTACTGCTGAATTTGAAGATTTTGTTCTGCAGTTTATGGACAGGTAAGTGTGTAGACTAACTTCAGCATGAAAATCTTAAAAGATTATTTTTTATTCATTTACTAAATATTGATTTTTTCCAATTGTTAGATGTTTTGGACTCATAGAAAGCAGCACACTAGAACAAACTAGAGAGGAGACTGAAACTGAGAAGATGACTCATCTAGAGAGTTTAGTGGAATTAGGTCTCTCTTCCACATTCAGTACAATCCTCACTCAGTGTTCAAAAGAGATATTTAAGGTATGTGGAACTTTTGTACTGAAAAAAGAAAATGTTTACCTTTGGCTCATTTTCAGTTTTGTACAAGGAGGGTTTTGTTCTTTCTATGATAGCAAAGTGCTTGTACATTTGATGAGTCGTCCTCTCTTGATAATGGCCGCACATTTGGACTTCTGATGAGAACCTGGAAAAGAAGAGCTAAATGCTTCATGATGTCTGCTTTGTCAGATACTACAGTGATGTGCTCCAGTACAAAAGTCTTAGCTAAAACTTACTGTAAAGTGTATGTTCTACACTTAATACTCTTACTAACAGATAAAAACACAATAGTAGAGGTCAATTTTTGGTTTGGCAAGGTTCCCCCTTCATCTGCTAGTGGTAACTACTGAAGTCCCAGATACTGCCTTTTCTCCCCAGAGGTTTGAACTTGCTATTACTGTGGCTTCTCTGCCCACCAGTGTTATAAGCAAATCCTTCCCTGAATCTTATAGTAAAAACTCTGGCCTTGTGATATTTAAATTACAGTTCATGTGTGTTTGGACACTTAACATGCAGAAATTAAGCTGCTTCATCAACCATTCATGAAATATTGTAGTATGTATGGCTTCTTTAGAAGGTTTATATTAAACCAAAGTGGTGTTGCTGTTATAAAGTATTAATCTGTATATCTTCCAATTGAATGGATTAATTGTTTCATTATTTGGATAGTGACTAGTCACCCACAAGCTGGACTGCATTTTATCTCACTTGTCCTGCAGATGGGTGACAGAATTAAGCAGTTTTCTTTTAAATGTCATTTAACAAATTGTTTGAGGCTCTTCCCCTTCTATGGGTCCAGCTTGTAGGATGTGAGGAAAAGTAAAGAAGTTTATATATGGGGATGGGAACTAAACCTCCAGTTTGCAAACCTTCTGAAAAGCCAAAGTGGAGGCGGGGAAAGCAGCTGCTCTAGGATTGGCCCAGCACCATTGCCAGGAACTGGCTCCTTTCACCCAATATAGTGACAGGAAAATGTGTGTTTTTGGCCACTAAGTTGTGAGGAGGGAGAGGGAGATAGGTAAGATCCTACCAGGGAGTGGGAAACTTCTCTGAAGAGTTCTATGGCTTACTTGATGAAAGGCTCTTCTTTTTGTCCTCACTGTGTCTCTACGGAAGCATCCGAAAGCTGAACTGGATATTGACTTCCCCTGCTAACCAGCAATAGGTCTTTGATTTCCTCTAGCTGCCTTCATTCCCATGGGGGCCCCCCTGAGGAGTATATTTGCCCATATTGAGGGCAGTATCCCAATATGGCATCATCTGGGGCACTACTTATGTTTGGTGGTGTTTTTTTCCTACCCCCAGTGTCATCGGACCCCTGACTTTATTAATGAGAAAATACAACCTTACAAAAAAATCAAACACTTAAAAATATTGCTGTGCTTAATATAAGAGCTTCCTGTATTTGAAGCATTTTCAGTGGTAGCTGAAGTGGTAGCTGTTGCAGCAAAATTTCTTTGCTGTGAGCTTCTGATGTCTTCTCATGTTGTAACAAAGTAAAAGTTACTTGTGGGAAAATGTTCTGAGACTGTGAAGCTCTTTGCCCCAAACATATTGCCATATTGTAGCATCCTTATCTTCCAACGCACTGAACTTGACATAGGCTGCAGAAGCTTCCTGTAACAAGCCAGCCATGCCATACAAGCAAGGAACCATGCAGGATTTTCTCTGTCAATAAGTTGCTGTCTTTTTTTTTTTTTTTTTTTAAATGTGTTCCCCCCCTCATCCTCCCTACCCCCCCCCACTCTCTACAAAACATCTATAACTAAAGCTAATTGAATGGGTGACCTCTCCATATTAAACTTTCAAGCATTCTTAGTATTTAAAATGATTCTGCAGAATATCTATTTCTGACTTTCCAGGTCCATGTTTCTTCTGCTTTTATTTGACATGCACTTTTGACAGTAACATTTTACAGAATAACGATGAGGACACGATTTGCTGCACACATGCATCGACTCTGTTCATATGTGCAGTACTGCAATGCATTGCTCTGTTCAAAAGATGGTTGATGAGATAAATTATTTTCCTCTTCTGTATTCCACTTAGGTTGCCTTGGAAAAAGTTTTTAACTTTGCTGTTTCAAATATATTTGAGACAAGAGTTGCTGGTCGGATGGTTGCTGACATGTGCCGGGCTGCAGTAAAAGTGAGAAAGAGAGCACTTTTATTTCACTGGGAGTTTAATTTACATACAAGACTATTACTACTTATTGAACCTGCATTACTTTTGTGGAAAACTTTAAATGTGATTGGAAATTTAGGTTTTTCTTACAATCTATCTCTAATTATCCTGCTTAAAATCTGATAGTTGTAATGGGATGAAAATGTAACAGGTTAATTAGTATGTGAGTATAATTTAAAATCCATAGGACTGCAAGTTTGAGATGCAGTTTGTATTACACTTCAAATATACCATTGTGTTTGCTGAGAATTAAAAGTATGGAATCAAACTCCAACCATCGAAAAGTTTTAGGTTGAATAACAGCCAGAGCTGAGTAAGGTCCTGTTCTTATTTCTTTACTTTTCTGTTGTAAATAATGTTGTGAGATTATGCTGATTATGCTTCATGTTTATCACTGTAAGATCTTCTTGTTTAAATTGATTACTTGTGACAATGTTTTCAGTGCTGCCCTGAGGAATCTCTGAAGCTCTTTGTGCCCCATTGCTGCAGTGTTATAACTCATCTTACCATCAGTAAGTTCAGAAGATTTCAAATTGTATTCCACTAGCCTCCTACAGGATGGAGTATTGCTGATCTAAAACTTAGAATTGGTATTTTAAAATCAGCAGCTACTCTTTGGAGAATATTCTGTTTTCTTTTATAAATTAAAGTCATCTGACAGACAGGGAAAGGATAAATGGGAAGAGAGTGCTTTTATTAGGATGTGTGTAGAAAGATTCTGTTTGTAAACAAATTCTAAAGAAATGTGGTTTCCAAAAGTCATTTCAAGAGATAAATATTAACAAACTTTTTGTCTGCTGTGTTTAATAAAAGCACTTATAAGAATAGGCTTGACTCTGATTCCTGAGTTAGTATTAAATAAATGCATTTACTTCTTGACAATCACACTGACTGCATTGGCATCTGGTGGGTGGGAATTAAATATGAATTTGAAGGTTGGGGCAGGTTAAACATTCATAAATATAAAACTCTGGATGTGAATTGCTGAGCTGATTTGTAATACTCAAGTAGATTTAACTTTTGAAATTGGCAAACCTTCAGATATGAACATTTAGCTACCATATAGTAACAGTAGCGCTTAACACTTTTGCTCTTTAGATGATGATGTCTTGCATGATGAAGAGCTAGATAAGGAGCTACTTTGGAACCTTCAGCTTTTGTCAGAGGTATTGCAAAGAATGTTAAACTTTAAATTCTGGTTGTCTCTTTGCATGTCTGTTCCATCGTTGGCTCAACTTTAGTGCCATTGCGGGGGAAAAAAGCAGTTCATTTTTGCTATTGCACTATTATGCTTAACGTTTATATGTAATATTACATATAGTCTTTGTCCTAAAGACTGCAAAATTAAGCGAGAGTGGGTAATAGATGATATACATTACAGAAAATGAATGTCTTAGTTATATGGGAAATAAATTTTAAAGTCTTTGGTTCTAGTATCAGTAATGGACAGGGGATGAAACTGTGCAAGAGAAGATATATATTTTAAAATGAAACTTGAAAAGATCCACTGGTGAAGGTAGAAATCTTGCACATGATGGAGGTTGGACAGCACTGGGACTTGGGGAGGCCATAGAGTCAGGAGTTGCTGTTACAGTAGTCAAGTTGATATTGTTTCATGTAGCAGCAGAAGTGGGTGTTTCTATACAAATTTAATGAAGCACCACTTTGAGAGAGTTTTATACCAGGTACTGGGGACTTGTGTTTAGCTTTATTCTCCTGTGCTACAGCTCTTGAACTTTATTGGTTATGTTTACTTCTAAACGTTTCTACCATTTTATTAGATCACTCGAGTGGATGGAAAGAAGTTGCTGCCATACAGGGAGCAGCTTGTGAAGATTCTGCAGCGAACCCTACATTTAACCTGTAAGCAGGGTTACATTCTGTCTTGTAACCTACTGCACCATCTTCTTCGTTCTACTACACTTATCTACCCCACAGAATACTGCAGTGTGCCAGGTGGCTTTGACAAGCCTCTTTCTGAATACTTTCCTATCAAGGCAAGGATTTTCATTTATTAAGGAGTAGAGGATTTGACAGCCTTTTTAAAAAAAAATGCTACTCTATTTTATTTGTTTTTATTTCAAGATTTATCAATACAGTGACTATGGAAAGTGTAATTGAAAGATGCTTTAAACTTTGAAACCTGCATTGCAAATTAGTAGCTATATTAACTGAAATAATCTTATGGTAGTAGCTGAAAAGATTAATGCTAAATATTATGTTGAATAGCTTAATGACATGGAGCACACTTAGTATTGCTGATGTTCACACTATTATATTTAAATAGTGTTCAGATGATCATAGTTTTGTATTATGCCTAAATGTAGCAATTTATGATGAGCTGACTTAAGACCTGACAATCATGAGATACAGTGGTACAAATTGCTCTTAGCTTTAAAGTTGAGCAGCAAAGTTTTGGATTCCTCAACACTCCACCAACCCTCCCTTTTTTTCCCTTTCTTTAACATAAAAAGTCTAGACCAGAAAATATTAACATATTTGATATTGTCTCCCAAAACATCATTACCTCACCTCCATATCTGATGAGTCAGACTTATAGCTCTTCCTGGTTCCTCTTCCCCACATATGGGACGTATGATTTCATGAACAGTGGAAAATGTATGCAAAATAAGTAAATATGAACATGTTTTTTTTTAAACCTGATTTTCCACTGCCTTGCCCTTTGTTTAGTCATTTATACCAGTTGAAAGTGGTTGGGAAACAAGACCATTTTATAAAAGGATCACAACAGAGAAATAATAGACAAATATTTGAGGAGCGATATTTAAAGAAAAATAATCAGAATAAAAAATGTACAGTGAAATTGCACTGTCACATTTAAAATTCAGTTAAAATATAAATAGATGCAGCAATAGTAACAAAACATTAAATTGCAACTTGAATATTTTGCTGGCCTTTGGTTTTTTTTCTTTGCGTTGACATACTAATATACAACAATGCGCAAGTTGTCAGCTGGTTTTCAGGTTATTAAGGGAGCCTTTTCTAGCAATAAAATTACATTTTACTTAATCAGATTGTCTTCTGAAAAACTCAGAAATTGTAGTGGATGTCATCTTCATTGGTGGAAGCTAGTGCAGTTTTGTTGTATATATTTGTATAAAAATCAAGTCATGTAGCTTTCTACCACTTGTTACTTCCATTATAAGCATGCCTCAAAAAAAAAATATATATATACCTGTTATTCTGAATACTTGTCCTGAAACTGAGGAGAAAACCCAGTATTTCAGAGTTAGTTATGCATACCACATGCTTTCTAAACAGACACTTTATTCCAACTGCTAATTGTCATAAAAATCTATCATATGCTTCTTATAATATTTGTTTCTGTGTTAACTTGTCATTCTACAAAGTAATATCTATGGAAGACTTGGATATTTTTCCAAAGATGACAAGTAACAGCAAGCTCTTTTTTACAAATGGACAATCCCTGTCATCTTAACTTTCCTCTTTACTGATTGTTTCTGAGGTCAACCAAACTAAAAGCTTTAGAAGCAATATGGTAAGATTATATTCTTAACTAACTGCATGAAGATAGGCAAGAACTGGAGATGAAGAGGGTGTTTGTGAAGAGTTGCCAAGGATATGACAGTTAGTTGATTTAGAGCTCTTGCCATCATAAGCAGATATCAGCAGGTGTCTGTGAATTTGGAGGAAAGACAGGTGTTTACCTACATTGATTCTGTACCATGTCTGAACTCTGTCTACAAATCACAAAATAACGTGTCCCTTCCTATCTCTGGTATGAGTTGCTGCAACACAAAGCTCTTCTAATCTGCTGAGTCATCCCAAAATGTGTTAATGCAAAACTTAACTGCAGAACTATCCTCCAAATCTGAGTAGCAAACTCCTGAGCCTTTTGAGGGTTTTTATCTTGATTTTCAGCTGACACTGGTTTCTTTATTAAACATACATACCCGTTCTGACCTAAAAGTAATTATAATATAATATGATGGCTATTTGCTCTATATGCAATAAGATGGGATTCCCCTGTGGACATGTCCACATTGCATTTGGGACCCTTGTTGGAATGTCTTGGTCAAGAGGTCAGACACTAAATGAGCATAGAGCCTGAAATAACCGCTTGTTCCTAACAGTGGTTTCTCCAGAAAAATATTGAGCTGAATATGAGGAATCTTGTGCTGTCATTGTCTGTTGTGCATCTCTTTTCTGTAGGTAGAGAACTTAAGTTTTAGGTTGTCAGGGGCTGTATTTATACAGCGCCTACCACAGTGGGGACCTAATCCATGACTGGGGCTCTTGGGTTCTACAAAATCTCTGTCAAGTCACACTAGCTGGCAGCTGTCCTTCTTTTATGTTAACATAACTGTCACTTATTTGCATTTGATAACTTTCTTGGCTAAAATCTGGGTAATTAGAATGGGTGACCTCAGATTACCTTAATTTCTCCAAACTGGACACAACATTACTGCACCACAGAGGAATTCAAATAAGCTTTGTAAATTATTAGACTGAATTTTGATGATCTGGGATGGGAATATCAAACTTTAAATTTGTTTTTTATAATGAATGAGTATACCGAATTTCAGGATTGTTTTAAAAGAGTGAGTGATTGAAAACTGATAAAATAGGCTAATCTTTTGGTGACCTCTGATGGAAAGATCAAAAATCAGTTAGAATTTGGGGTATTTTGTATATCTGAGACCTAGAATTGAATGACTGTGTCAAATGGCAACAATTTACTTCAGTGAGAACATCAGAATTGTCAGTGAGTTATTCCTTGCAAGCAGATCTTTTATATTTTAGCTATTTGTTGCAGATTTCATATTGTTCTTGGATTGCCAACTAGATTTGAGTATAAATTTAACTCCTTGAACTGGCAGTTATTTTTACTTATGGGTAGTCTTATATTTAGAAGTTATGTTATTCACATCTTTTAAGTTTTTAATGAATCTTTGCTTCACATTTTACTAAGGGGAAATGGCTTTTTGTTTTTGTTCTTGTAGGACTGGGGTAAACCAGGTGACTTGTGGAACCTGAATATCCAATGGCATGTTCCTTCGTCTAAGGAAATAACCTTTGCCTATTACTTACTGGATTCTTTTCTTCAGCCAGAGCTCACCAAGCTAGAGCACTATGCAAATGGAAAACAAGAAATGTCCAGGTCAGTAGTTTCATGTGCGATACACTAAGTGACTCTCTCCATATATATTAGTAGCTGCAATTTGCATTGCTTATGTTCATAGGCTAGCATCTATTGCATAGGCTACTTCTGGGGAAATTCTGCACCAAAATATTAAAAATTCCGCACACAATATTTTAAAATTCTGCAAAATTCTGCATATTTTACTGGTCAAAATAATACCATATAATCACACCAGTTTCAATTATTTTGGTAATTTATTTCAAAATACTGGTCAGCAAGCATGTCTGTAATAGTACAGATAAAAAAGATTCAGGAAAGTTTTTTGACAAATAAATTCCTTACTAGGCATATTAAGACAGCACTTTGAGTAATTCATTTAAACTACAATACAGAACCATATTTCCCACACCCCTCAGAAGCAGTGCAAAGGCTTGGGGGAGCCAGGGGTAATGGAGGAGTTGAGGGAGAGGGAAGGAGCCTGGGAGTGAACCTGGAGGGTTGTTAGGTATGGGTGGGAGAAGAATGGAACAGGTTTAGGGAGGGAGAGGGATTGTTAGGGAGCTTTCCCCATGCAGATCCTGGCTGACCCTTAGCCTCTCCCATTCAGTCAGCTACATCTGCCCCTGTTCCCATGGGTCCCATGTCCTTGCACCCCTAGTCCCCATGTGTCCCTCCACCCCCACTCAGACACCCACTTCCCATCCCCATGTGGCCCTACACCCCCTCAGCCATCTCCCTGCCCCCATGTGGCCCTGCAACCCCCCCCATCCCTATGTCCCCCCTGGGGGCCCTGTACCTCCATTCAGCCCCTGCCCCTTTCTGTCCTCCTCCACTAGCCCTTATGAACCCCTGTTTGTGACTCCGGAAGCTCCATCTTCCGTATGCTGTCTCCCCATATCCCCTGTCTCCTGACCTGGCCTGACAGACGCTGTGAAGAAGGCAGTGCAGGCTCTTTCTCTTCCCTATGGTAGCTGGGAGTGGCTGCTCTGTTTTAGCGCCATAGCGCCCTCTGGTGAGCAAAAGGCGTAACTCCAGCAACTTTCCAGCAGAAGCTATTTTCTGCAGAAAAAAATAAAAATATGTGCAGCACATGAATTATGCATGTGTGCAGTGGTGCAGAATTTCCCCAGGAGTAATAGGCACTGTAAACGTTTAAAACATAATAAAATAAAGGATAGTGAAACACCTTGGTGATGCTTTGCCATGTGACTTCCTGAAATATTTTTCCTGAGATCTGTAAAGCATCTGTAAATTCTGAAAACTCTGGGCATTTTGGTGGATGCCCCTTGCTTTAAATATGTGACAGATTCTTTTGAACTATGGTCAGAAACATCATAGTGTAAAAGTCCTTGAACATAGGGGTCTTTGTATCAATTTAAGCTTCTTCCTAAAAGACTAGTCATGGACATGTAGTTTTATAACTCATAGGTAGTATTCTCTGATTAAGGTAAGCACTAAGTTTATAGTGGTGTCCTTCAGGAAGACAGACATGTGGGGTCCTTCCAGCTCTCTGTCTCTGTGAGCAGACTCCCACATTTTCATATATCCATGACAACCATTGGCTGCCTCTTACCTGCTCCTTTCAGTCATCTCTCTACAGAACTCCAGCCAAAAATATATTTTAAAAAGGAGCTAACCAGAGTGCGGAACTAGTATGGGATTTACAATCCATTTCTCTGGTTATATATCCCCTGTGTCTGCCTTTTGTATTTATATTTTAAGCTTTTCAGGGCAGGGACCATCTCTGAATCTGTTTATATAGTGTGTGGCATGATGAGATCTCTGTCTTGGTCAGGGTATATAGTTGTTCTCACGATATTAAAATAATAAATATTGAGGGGGAAAAAAGCAGTAGCAGGGAAATAAA
Source organism: Trachemys scripta elegans (assembly GCF_013100865.1). Lineage (NCBI taxonomy): Eukaryota > Metazoa > Chordata > Testudines > Emydidae > Trachemys > Trachemys scripta. The sequence goes on along the minus strand of NC_048300.1, from coordinate 31,583,501 downwards.
TTCAAGAGCTTGAACTAGAAAATGAGAGGAAAACAGGGCAACAGACCCAATAGAGGCCATTAGTGGTATTGCGGTTGGCTGATAGGTAAGGGTTAGGGATGGATCCTGGATAAGTGCTGTATACCCAGGTACAGAGATGTTTGAAATTTGTTACTGCTTGAGTTCCTTTTTCTCCCATAGTTGCCAACTCCAATAGTTTGACTCCATCGTCCAAGAACTAGAAATCACATTTTTTGTGGATATTTGTCCTGGAAATAAAAGCACATTTTTAGCAGTTTATGCTTAAGCGATATACAAAAATCAGTGAGGAGGTATTCTATCTTAGTTAATTTCCTTAATATAAATATTTCCCAGCACTTTATAATGGAGTCATACAGGTGAAGATGAATAAAAAGTTCAAATGTAGACATCCTTAATGTTTTTAAACACTGATTCTTCACATTTAATGCATAATAGCTAAGGATTTTATAATCAAGGAGCACTTCTCCCCCCAAAATTAGTTAGGAATTCAAAAAACAGTGCCAGAAATTATTTTAAAATGTATAAACTGCTCATCACAAGCCTTTTTAATAAAAGGACAGAGGACTAACTTTGTAACTAATGTAAATTTTTAGTGTAATACGCAGATTCCCTATATGATGGAAGCGTTCTAAGTTTTGATTTTAGGAGGCCACTCATTACCAATAGTTAGGAAAAAATTATTTTGTTCTTCAAAATCTACAGTAGCACAGAGATATAAAAACATTAATACTGTTAAAAAAATCTTCCTGGGAAAATGATCCCCTTCACAATAGAACATTTTATGTACTGAAGAAAACTTTCATTCACTGATTCCTGTTCACTGTGTGGTGAATTCCCCACTCTTCCCCCCCCCCCCCCAAAAAAAAAATAGAAATGTGAGTTTCAGTACCGACTTTGAATATAGGACCAGATAAAATTTTCAGATAATATTTGGGGTTTGGAAAAATCAGCATTATCTGTGCATTAAATTAAAATCTTCATCTTGTGCTGCAGATGATTTCTCTCACTATTTCAGGATGAAGCAACAGAGGATCCTGTGGCACCTTTAAGACTAACAGAAGTATTGGGAGCATAAGCTTTCATGGGTAAGAACCTCACTTCTTCAGATGCAAGAAGTGAGGTTCTTGCATCTGAAGAAGTGAGGTTCTTACCCATGAAAGCTTATTCTCCCAATACTTCTGTTAGTCTTAAAGGTACCACAGGACTCTGTTGCTTTTTACAGATTCAGACTAACACGGCTACCCCTCTGATACTATTTCAGGATGGTGTGCAAAATAAATAATTCAGAAAACTAAACTGTTGAGGGCAGGGCTTTGTGAAAGGAGGTGTTTCATGAAAGGATATTTTATGAAATGGTCTTTAAAATTAATGAATTAGAGGATCAGAAATGAATGACTTGCCTGCAGAGCACCTCTAATGGGGAGAAGCTTCTAAGATTACCCAAGAAGAAACATCTTTATTAAAAAAATTGATAAAAAGAAAATAAACAGTCTTCACTTATAATTTTCTAACATTAAAATTTTTGACTTAAATGTTAACTTTTTTGACTTCCAGAGATGATGTACAGCAGTGTCTCACTATAGTGCACAACTGCCTAATTGGTTCGGGGAACATTCTACCTCCTCTAAAAGGAGAGAGGATAGCTCACCTGTAAGTAAGCTCTGTTATATGTAGTTTATGAATACGGTATTAAAATATTGTTTTAGTAATATATTTTTAGTACTATACTTTTAAACATTATAATATTTAATTTAGTATTCCTATTCTTATTTTTATTATTGCACAGTGGATTCTGAGACAGATTTTTTTTTTTTCCGGTGAATTCTTTGAAAACAAAACTTATCTAATGCCACTAAGGAAAATGCATTGGTTCAGGTTTGTGGTTATATAAATACTTAGATATTTAAGATGTGAAATAATACTTAAGACATACACTTTTCATGCGTAGATGTTAATATGCGTTATGAAGGTAGGTAATAAGCATTGTATCATTGTCACCATTATACATAGGGGGAAACTGAAGCACAGACAGGCTAAGTGACTTGTTCAAAATTATATAGTGAGACAGTGGTAGAGTCGGGAATAGAGAGCAGATCTGCTGGCTCTCAGGTTGTGATTCTTCTCCTCCCCCACGCGCACACACACACTGGATCAAACAAGCTGTTTCCCTCTTGTCAAAATTACTTCATTGTTCAGTATTCAGACTTTCATTTAAAATATTTGTATCTTGCCTCATCACAAAGAAAACACGTACAATGTAAGCCAGTGTACTCCTGTCTTGTTCAGATTCTTACCAGACAACCTGAAAGAATAAAGCCATCAGGGCTCTGAGCTTCCCACGGTCTTTATAATGGGATGTTAACTTCAGAAAAGGTCAGAAATTGAATTTTGAGGTCTTTTGTTACATTAAAAGAGCAGATTAGTTCCATTCCGATTAGGTTACCGAATACCCATGCAACTGTGTAAGACCAGAAGTGAACCTGGCTACCAGCACCTGTATACTATGGACTTCAGAAAATATATATTCTCACTACAGTAAATTATAATTATGAAAGTAAAGGAATTTATTCCTGTTGCATGTTAGTAGTTCAGGCTTTAAATATGTTCATTGTGCTATTGTTGGAATCATTTCCTCTCTTTTTTGAAAAATGTTGAAATATGGAAATTTAAATATAACTGTGAGTTAAAATGTGTTCCTTCTATTATCTCAAGAGGCTGAAGAACTCTTTACAACACGTAGGACTCTATTCTGGCTTTTACACCTGGAGCTTGCACTGGGTTGCAAAGTGAGCGCTGAAGCGCGCCACGCAAACAGCAAGCCTCTGGGAGTGGGAGTCCATGCCAGAGTGGGAGCTACAGAACCCTTTGGGAAGGTGTGGAATTGTCCTGGTCCTATTCTATTGGCCAGTGTGGGAGGATAGTGGGGCCATGGTTCCCACCACACCCTGTTGCTGTCCTTCCTCCTTGAGGTGTTTCAGTACTAGACACTTGCCAGGAGTGCAGGGACTGAGTTTGAGGCTGCCTTTTGCACAGGATCACGAAAGAGGAAGAAAGACCTATTAAGTGGTCCCCCCACTATTACGCACTAGCCACAATCTAGTCCACAAGATGTGAGATAGCCACAGGAGTGGAACTTCTTTATCTGTGGTCACATAAATATATAAAAAATAAACTCAGTTGAGCAGTTGTTTACTGTCTCTTCTACCCAATACCTAGGCCCTGCTCTGTTTTCTAGAATTGAAGCTTTAATTTGATTCACCATCAAAGTGAAAGCTTCTTTTATTAGGTGGTAAGATCCTCAGTAAAATCTTTAGTGAGTTGAGGCCAACACTGGTTGGTCAGAAAATGGACAAAGGCTGTTTTTTGGCTTTACATTGCAGTTGATTGTTTAGTCTCTCCTGATTTGGAATTAGTATTGTTGGCCAATGTAACAGGGCAGTTCTCTGTCCCTGCTCTCTGGTATCACAGAAACCTGCTCAGACTCCATTGGTTGAATATCCACACCATGCTGTTTATTTCAGATACCTCCACCAAGACCTTTACAGTTTTGTGCAGCAGTAATTATGTACTAGGGTTACCATACGTCCGGATTTTCCCGGACATGTCCGGCTTTTTGGGCTCCAAATCCCCGTCCGGGGGGAAATCCCAAAAAGCTGGACATGTCCGGGAAAATCGGACATGCGGTGCCGGGCCGGGAGCTTGGGTGCCAGGCCGGGGGCTCGGAGGCTCGGCCGGCGGTGCCGGGCCGGGGGCGGAGACTTTGGGGAGGGGGCGGGGCTGGGGGCGGGGC
>NC_048300.1:31427438-31579424 GCF_013100865.1 Trachemys scripta elegans | reverse complement strand
GCCGGCGGTGCCGGGCCGGGCCGGGGGCTCGGGGGACGGGCTGGGGACCTGCGGTGCCGGGGGTGGGCCGCGCCTCCCCCCCCCCAAACACACACCCGCCCCCCTTACCTGCTTCAGGCTTTCCGCGACTCAAATGTTCGCGGGAAGCAGGGGAGGGGGCGGAGACTTTGGGGAGGGGGCGGGGTTGGGGCGGGGGCGGGGCTGGGGGCGGGATTGGGGCCCCTTTAAAGTGTCCTCCTTTCCGAGGCACTAAATATGATAACCCTATATGTACAGAGGCCCTGGTATCCTCAGTGCTTCTCCCTGGGCCTATGAGGAATGAAGGCTCTCTGACTCTGGGCTCAGCTAGCCCTGCTCTTTCCCTTACACTTCCTTCCTGTGCCTTTTTATCAGTCCTCAGTTGAGCGGCTAATTAATCCTTTAGCTCACCCAGCCTGCTATCCTGATTAACTAAGTACATTTTGATGCCCCAATCAGCCCTCTGAGGGGAAGATAATTTGTGTCAGAATGATCAGAGCGCAGACTCACCTGTTAATGCCCTGCATTCTGTCACAGGCAATAACTGTAAGTTCCTGCTGGGAGATTTTCTTCTTAGCAGATATTTGCTTTTTTGCCTCTTTCAAATCAGATGAGGCCTGGTCTACCAGTGAAATTTTAAATTACTGTTTGTTGCAATATTTTTGGAAGCTTTGCCTTTTCCTGTTCTGGTTTAACAAGTTGCATTGTTTATTAATATATACGTTTTTAAAATGTGCATATATAAACAATTGGTGGCCTCAGAAATCAAATATCCCAGATTTCTCTGCATCACAGTGTCTGAATTTTACAACTCCGTAAATATAACTAGTTTATTCTATACATCTGTCAAGTCTCAAATTCCTTCATGCTCTCTCTCTCTTTTGGCAGCCTATTTCACATATTGATGACCCTTATGAAGAGACTGCTTTTGACATTTCATTTAAGTCTTTTTTCCGTTAGTTGACCTCAGGTGACACCTTTGCCTTGTCATGTGAACAGATTTTATCCCTAGATCCTTGTATGATCCCACTGAGTCTTTTTAAAAATATGATTAAGACAATTCTCAATCATCTCTTTTCAAGGCTTAACTTAGAGCTCTTGAAGTCTGCCCTCCAAAATCAGCCCTTCCTTTATCTAAATAGCCCATATAATTCTCCCCTTCACTCTAATTAATAGCTTTATAAAAACTGAGTGATTGATGCTGTGCAGTAGTATCCTAAATGTGATCCAGGCTTCTGGGGAAGGAACAAGACTGATAGAAATACAGGAATCATTTTAGTTTTAGTTTCATGTCAAAATACATTTATCTGTTCCCAGAAGAAAAAGACATGAAGAGTATTGCAGTATACCAGAATGCACATAAAGTTAATAAATAATAATAAGCTTTCATTTCTATGCCTCTTTTTACATCATAAGCATTCTTATATACTAGGATATTTTATGTGAATAACAGGTCCTACCAAAAAGGAACCCAAAACAAAAACCAGACAACAGAATTTGGAGATGTAACATCTTTAGGGTCTGATTCCTTTAGGGAGGAGAATGATCTGAATAGCTGAGGCAACATACCACTCTGCACACTAGATAGTATTGATGCTGTCTCTTCTGGCCCATGTTCTCCTTGCAATTCTGCATCTGGATTTTGTGCAGGAAGACTCTTACATTAGGCTAACTGCCAAGAACAGTGAAAAGTTCATTCAGTCATAATTGCATTGAGTTCATTGTTGTTGTTGTGTTTTTTTTTTTTTTTTAAATAACATTATCGATCACATTGTTAAATATGTTGGAAAGCCTGTAGTCACTGAGGCTATAAGTCATTTTCAGGTTTCAAACTTGGACGTGTCAAGATACTAATACTAAACCACTTTAATACAACTTTTAAACAGTAACATTAACTGCAATTAAACCTTATAACTATTTTAACTTGGATATGTCATAAAATTTAACCCGTAGCTCTATGCTCAGAACTGTAGGTAGTATCTGAACTTTAGGTAGGTACAAAAGGAAAGTCTGTCAGTTAGATTACAGTATTACTGTTAGAAATCTATCTTTGGTCTATTGGCTTTTAAGCTGCAAAAATGAGAAAAGGGGCACTTTAGGCTGATAGTACCTAACTCAGAAAACTCGAAGACTTCACCAAGAACCTTATATTGATTGATTTACTTCTTACCAGATATCTTCTAATGAGGACCTATGGTACCTGGGTAGCAGCCGTGTTAGTCTGTATCCTCAAAAAGAACAGGAGTACTTGTGGCACCTTAGAGACTAACAAATTTATGCATCCGAAGAAGTGGGTTGTAGCCCACGAAAGCTTATTCTCTAATAAATTTGTTAGTCTCTAAGGTGCCACAAGTACTCCTGTTCTTTTTATGGTACCTGGTGATTTTAGGGGTTCAGCTTGTTTGGAGACAGACAAAAGTTGTCTCAAAGCAAACCTGAAGGTCTGTTTTATTTCAACAGAAATTGCCATTTAATTTCTCCAACAACTTTGACTAAGATTTAATTTTGACCCTCAAGTGTGACTCTAGCAAACGTACCAGAAATAATTACTCGTTTGCCTGGTGGACACACCTAGGTTATGGTATTCTATTAACATCTCTCTGTGGTACATTAGGGGTCTATTATAGGTATTTACTTTGTAGTTGACACACTTTTCATATTGTGCCTATTTACAATTTTACAATCTTGTGAAGGTATTAGTATCTTCAATCCTTAATCTACACTAGTATTTCTATTGTTTTACAAATGTGTTCCCTTTGTTCTGGGTCTACATTAAGCAAATACACTTTGTTTCTACATTCCAATTACCTTTTCTATTGGGTATGGATCACTTGATGATTACATGTTCTGTTCATTCCTTCCGAAGCATCTGGCATTGGCCACGGTCGGAAGGCAGGATACTGGGCTAGATGGACCATTGATCTGACTCAGAATGGCCATTCTTATGTTTTTATTGTATTGCTAAGTAATTTGAGCCATGCTTTCTTAAATTTAATTAATATAATTCAATCAGTCATATTTCTAACTATCAGTGTTTAAAAAAAAGAAAAGGTCTAATTGTGTAAGGAAGTAAGTTTTTAGATTAAATAAAGGTAAAAAATGGAAAACTAATTATAAAAATTATAAATCATCCATCCAGATAAAAATGTCATAGGCTCTGTAACAGAAGGTCAGAATTGCCTGTTATAATTACCCTTTATTTTCATATACAATTGCCAGGTTTTACATGTGAGAAATTTTTCTTACTATGAACTTTTAATTCTTTGTTGTGCAAAAATAGTAGTTATCTTGAGGACTGACATCTTTAAAATAACACGTGTAAGCAGTTCTGCTTAACTGTTTTTACAAAGAAAAATTGGTTTAGGGCTTAATAAATTCACTTGTCTTGTTTTTTAAACTAATATTTTATTCGACTGGACAGATAAGACTTTCCTCTCGCATTGCAAGTGTTTAGGATTGATTCCTGTTCTTGGTTCCCTGACTTTAGGAGTACTCTTCCCCAGTAGCTGTCCTATGAGAATGAGTTACCATAGACCCTATTAACACATAATTCCTTTTCACTTGTTGATGGGTGAAACTGTCTATTATACCAACATCCTAGCTTGTTTAAAAGATGTTTCTTAAAAAACTGTTTTTATAGTTATTGCAAGTCATTTCTTTCTAGAAATGGGTTTTGTGTTTTGAACTGTTTTCTGTGAGAAAACTGTTTTGACCCATTTTCAGTAATCTTAATTTGCTGTGAGTTTTTTGTCTAGTTCTGTTTCTGGTTTTATTTTTCTCAATGTCAAGTTAATAGAAGCACCCCAGTGACTTCAAACTATACTCTTAACACCCAGGATAATCAGGTGTATTAAGTGTTCCTCTGATTTCATAGGCTCAGAGTCCGTGGCCTTTTTTTCATGTCTGATTACTTTATCACTTTTTGTCTTATTTTATCCCTTGTTATCCTTTAACGACTGTAGTAGCACCTGTCTTTCAACTACAGGGTATTTAAAAAAAAAAAAAAAAAAAAAAAAAGTCCACTGATGCCAACATGTAGCTTGGAGCATCAGTTGATTTGTGAGTTTGGTATCTGCTGTTCTGAAGGGCCTAAGAGGGTGCCTCACCTAGTTAGTGGTCTTAGGATTTAATGGGTTAGGTCCTATAATAATCTCACTTTCCTAAACTTGCTTTTCTAAAACTAGGTAATTCCTTTGCTTATAGTTTTAAGAATGGAATTTTGAAAGGCACCTTCCATGACTTAGGAGCATGGGTCCCATTGACTTTCACCTGATTTAAATCACTTAGGCGTGTTTGAAATCCCTTCCTAAGTAAAAACAAAATACTGGCTACTCCATTTTAAGTGCCTACCATATTACTGCACAATCTGTCTCCTACATAAGCAGATGGTGTTTGAAAAAATTACTGACAGGTAAATATAAAATAAATAAAAGGAAATTAACTGCTGCTTAATGCACATCGTATTTGCCATGTAGAATGTGTGACTGCAGGAGGTCAGAGTTGATTACTGTTGCTGTGTTTAAAAAGGAGGTAGATACATTAATTGCCACCATTTGAACTTATACTAGCTGAGATAAAAGTAAGTGGCTTCAGGCTGTAAGCAGATTGCTATGGGTACAGGAAGGCATCTTTCTTTCTCCTTTGTCTGAAACATACTTTTTTGCAGGAGGGAGGGATTTTCCGTTCTTCGTCTGAAGTGCCAGATATAGGCCAATGTTAGAGGCAGAATAGTGGATTTTATGAATCATTGGCCTAAACAAGTGTGTGCTACATTCTCCCTCTGAAATGTTCTTCGTATCTGGTAAAGTTAGTGTTTCAGAAATGCTCTTTGACTATTCATATTTCTTAGTCTTTTACTGTAAGAGGGGCAAAAAAAGTTACTGATCTGACTTTGATGGACTGGGGTGACTTGTGAGTTCTACTCCAGGCCAGTTAGAAGATGGAAGGAGGTGGTCTGGACAGCTTTCACCCCATCTAGCACAGGAGTATTGTGGCGGAGTGAAAAATCCTGAGGGATTTAGTATCTCTGTAGTGCTGGTGAGTTAGGGTCCTGAATAGTTAGTCAAAATCTTCAGTGGTGTGTGGTTTATACCCTGGTTGCAGAAATATAACATTTTGTGTGATGGTTATCCTCACACAATATTTGTGTACATAACATTTCTACATACCCAATCTCCTATTATGCTCATGGGGTCTTTGTAACATTGTTAGGGATTATAAATAACTTAATTTCCTTTTTTATGTAATCTCATGGTGCTATAAATCAGAATTTTCCAGTACAGTCTACTTATCATGCTCTCAAGTGCTAAAGGGTTAAGACATCTTTCACTGCTGTTCAGTTGTGTTCCTCCCTAGCTTCCCATTTCCACAGCCTAAGTACTACTATGGTAGCTCTAAGCAGCTCTTCTGGGAAAGCAAAAAACAGGGTTACTCACTGAGACCCCATTTTTCCTATTTAAATACAGGTTTAATTAGGACATATATCGCTCCTCCCTCTTTGCCACCACTGTTGTACGAGCTTCTTTAGTATCTTTTTCATTCAAGACATTCTGAAGGCTAGGGATGAGAGAGGACCAGTTCTTTTGAATGTGTAAGGTTGTGATGTCATACAATGAGGGGCAGGGCTAGCTAACCTCTCTTGGCATCTCCAGGAAACTACCCAGCTCTGCTGGGGGAGCTGCACACAGAAAAGGCAACAGTTACTACTCCACGGTGAGTAACCCTGTTTTCTCCTTGTTTCACCTTCCAATTGTTTTCTTTGACTTTGACTCTCGTATGTTAAACATAAAAATAATTGGTTTGGCCCATGATCTAATCCTAAACATGGCAAGATACTTATTTGCATTTAGGAAAACTTTCCATTCAATTGGTGGAATGGAGTGAAGCCAACTGGCATTTGTTTTTGAAGCTGCATCTGATGACTGGACTGTGATAGGCATAGAACATCTATAGAGGATTGGGCAAGGCACATAGTGAAATGTTTTCAAACTAGAAAAAAAAACCTTACATTTTTTATTTATAAAGGAGATTTTAGGGTTGGTAGTGTGGAGAATAAACTAACAAATTACTCATGATGGCTTCAGTTAATTTGGATTTACATGTTTTCAGCCTACACAAAGTGTAGGTTCTTTTAGCCAATCCCTGTGTATTGGATGCAGTTAGTATGGAATGAAATGGAGTACAACACATGAGATAACATTTAGCTTCGTTGTGTGGTGTGACTTGCTTTGTGTATAAAATGAAGTATTTTTTTTTAATTATGTAATTAGTATGTCTGAGGGGATCTTGCTTTTCAGCATCAGCTGTAAATATAACAAAAATGCCATGTGCCCCTGATAGTGTGTGTACTAGAAAAGCTTGCTTTTCAATAGTTAAAACAAAGCTGCTGACTCAGTAGCTGAGCTTTAGTGCTATGTATTAATAAAGACAAGAATGATACCTTTCTTCGTTTTGAATATAGAACTTTACACCATGAGGAGGCTCATTGAGGTCATTGGGACTGCTTGTACAGTAAGATAATACTGTGTGAGTAAGGGTATTCCAATCTAGTCCTTGAATATTTGATACTATCTGAGCTAAGATTATAGTTAATGGTGTCCAGATCCTGAAGTGTGGAGTGGACAGACTTGCGGGGTAAAATGTCCCTTTCCCATGCTTCATAATTTTAGAGATGTTGCTGCAGAACATGGATTGTTTGCAGAAAATGATGAGTCCTTCTGCCAGCGGACTTCTGTCTGAAAGCAGTGGGATGGAAGAAATAAATCCAGTTCAGGAAAAACTCCTGTGCCTATATAATCATAGTTTAATCCTTTTTACTGCCTTGAGTAGAGTTGCTACTTATGGACTTATCTTTGTCCATTGGTGGCTGGAGAAACAGCTAAAGTATTAATTTTAATACTAGGTTTCTTTATATCTTAGAAATAATTTTTCGTATAATTTAGCTAATTTAATAGTTGACGTTATCCCCAACGTACTGTGCTAAAGAAAGCTAATAGCCTAACATCTGTTTTTTTGTTTGTTTACTGATTCAAGTTATTGGTAGTACTTTCTTACCTATCAGAGAGGGGGTTGTCTTTTGTTTGGGGACACTGTTAATTTAGCTGAAACCATAAATCTCCCTTTCTTTTTTGACTGTCTATGCATATTCCCACTTGTGGGGTATTACACTGCCTAGTGGTGCCTAAGAATAGAACCTTCTCCAAGCAGTGTCCAGTTAGAGCACTCTCATGCCCCCTACCATCTCTCCACTCAGTGTCTCTGAACATTCTGAGGGAAAGTTATGTAAAGGGGTACAGAGCCCTCTATTGCCTAACATCCTTCTGACCATGTGCCAAAGATGGAAGTGAACCTCTCTGGTCCATTCAGATCTGTTTTTTTTCCACTTTATGGAATCATAGAAGATTAGGGTTGGATGGGATCTCAGTAGGTCATCTAGTCCAACTCCCTGCTCAAAGCAGGACCAGCACCAAATAAATCCATTCTTTGTGTTCTGTTAATTGTTTAACATAGTTTATAGTTTAGTGATAAGTATAGATAATTAAGTTAGTAGCTCAGTTCCAGATTATGGTGGAACCAAATCAAAAAAAGAAACTGGGGTTTCAAGAGATGTGCTTTATGCCTGGCTGTCTTCCTAGTGTTGGAGAACCTCATTACATGCCTCAAGTGCTTGGGAGAGGGCCACTCTCCTTTAGGGTGTTCCATCTGCTGGACTTCCATGCCCAGAGCTTGCAAGGAGTGGCAGAACAGTTTGCAGGTTCTTCTCCTTAAGGAGGTGTACATGAGGCTAAAACCTCTGGATCCAGGCATTCGTCGGATCCAATGTCTAAGAGGCCATTTTCAGTTCCTTTGAGTTCTTCCAGCAAGGTGGAGCAGTTTAAAGGTTCCAATTGGAACCTTCATCAGGTCCAGCTCCGGGTCCTGCTTCTCAAGCAGTCAGGTCTTTGAAAGGTACCATTAATGGAGATGGGAAGACCACCTGTGACAGAATCGAGAGCCATGCTGTTGGCTCTGGCTGTGTCAGTTCCAAAGAAGAATACTGGGAAAAGATAGCCACTGTTAAGAGTTGGATTTCACATGTCAGAACCATTCAATTCTGACAGGGCCTCTATGGCTCCAAAAATCAAGGCTGGTTCCAGTTTCAGTTTCAAGGATTTGAGTATTTCACCAGATCCTTTACCATCTAAGTCTTTGGCTCCAGGCTCAACCCCTGCTCCAGTTCCGGTCCATCTTCTGATCTGAAGAGGATTTTTACTTTGGTGCTTTATGTGCACCATTTGACGTCTGAACGTTCCTCGGATCTAAATGAGAAACAGAAGACCTTGATAAACAGTCTTGTTTTGTCTGTTCCGAGGTCTGTGGCACTTTCATTGGAAAAATGGAGAGCAGGGAAGATTATTATGCTTTCTCTTGATCTGTCTATACCTCCTCCTCCTAAGACTCCTATAGGATCATCTCAAAGAGCTTTCTCTCTATTTCTTTCTGCCCTCCTTTGCTGTCTCCAGTGTGTTCCATTGCGAATCTGAGGCCTGATCCATATCCAGAGGAGGCTAGAGGATAAATAAAGAAACTTGTTTCCTCCTCGTTCATGCCTAGTTTGGGTCCCCGTCCTACAGGTATGTTCCAGAATCCCAGTTTCTGGGGAAATTGGCAATCCTGGGCTCCATAGCTTTATACAGGGCTACTACAGTAATTTTTCGGTTGTTGTAGGTATGGATAGAGAGGTGATGCTTCATCTTTAGAGGGACTGGCAGCAGAGAAATCCTTGAATCCGATTCCACTGGATCTATCTGCATCTCAGACAATGGTGCCTGATACTCTATCTGAAGAAGATGATGAGGAGATATCTCCTCTTTTTGAACAAGAGTGTGTGGACACAGACTACGATCCTGATTTGTCACCAGACAAGCATGTCGGAATGGCTTTTGTCTCTTCCCCTTCTGAGGGTGCTCTATGGTTTCATGACCTGCTAGATCAGATGGTATCCACAGTGAACTTACCTTCAGTATCTGTGGAGAGAACTTCCCATCCGGTGTTTGACATTCTTAGGGCTACCTCCAAGAGTAGGATGTTGTTCCAATCCTTGATGGTCTACTGCAGCCTGCTAAAACTGTCCTGCAAGTCTAGGAGACAGATTATTTCAGATGCCTTTGGAAGGGTTTTCATATTTTCACACATACCTTGTACCTAATTTGCTTCTGGTGGTGGCTGTTTGAATTCTAGACAAGCACATTTCACTCCTGCTGATAGGGAAGGGAAAAAGACTGATTCCCTAGGAAGAAAGGTATTCTCTTCTTCCTTTCTTGCTATTAGGATCGCAATTTACCAAGCAGTTATGGCCCTCTATCAATTCCACCTGCAGGAAAAGATGTCATTGTTTGTGCAGGTTTTTCCAGATGACAAAAGAAGATTGGCAATTGCAATCATAGTGGAGAGTCAGAATATGGCAAAGCATGCTCTCAGGGCTTCATTTGATGCCTCGGACTCTTCTGATAGAACATTGGCTTCTGCAGTTACTGAGGAAACATGCTTAGCTTCCCTCTACTCTGGCTCTGGATACTAGAATTAAGGTGGAAGGGGAGATATTTTCAGTGAAAAGACAGATGAGCTTCTGAAAAAAGCTGAAGGAGACAGGATTGATGGCTCGCTCTTGGGCTTGATTTCTTCTAGGAAGAGACCTCCTACTTTCCATTTTCAGAGACAGTATTATTTGTAATCTCCCTTGGCTTATTTCTCACCAAATCAAAAATGTCAACAACAGCAATAGTAGGCTATGTCCTTCCAGAGCCAGCTCAAAAAGAGGTCTTTTAAATTGAGGCCTAAATCTAAGCAATCTGCTCCTTTCCTGTTGTCTTCGTTGAACACCAGGCCTCAGAGTTGATGTGAGAATTGAGTTGAACCAGTCAGCGAGGACCCTCCCCTTCCTCTGTTTAGAGACAGGCGATCACATTTTGTCAGCAAATAGAATCTTCTTATGTTGGACAAATGGGTCTTAGAAATTACAGAGAAGGGCTATGCCATTCTGTTTGAGAAATTACCCCCTTTCAGTTACCCCTATCTTTCTCTTTTCTGGGAACCATCTCATGAGACTGTTCTTTCAGAAGTGCACAGATAGAGGCAATCAAGGAGATATCCAGACTTCTGAGGGACAAGGAGCTTTATTCAAGATACTTTCTGGAGCAGAAAAAGAATGGGGGAGTTTCATCCAATTTTAGATTTAAGAAACATGAACAAGTACATTTGCAAGTTTCGGTCTGTGATGTTCCACTCTGGTGTTAATCTGGACTGGTGATCTGCTAGGTCACTCCAATTCTTGACTCTGGGAGCCAGCCTTAGCCTGCTCTGCTGTGAGAACCCCCACTCCTGGGCTGTTCACGTACAGCTGGTGGCATGTAAGCTGCTCCTTGGATTGTGCAACCGAATGACACTAGCCAATATCTCCAATCCCAGACACAACCATAGGAACCTCTGTTTTACAGTGTCCAGTTATGCCCGCTAGACACTGCAAGCTTATATGAGTTCGTCAATTTAACAAAGAAATTGATATGCACCAAGCTTGTTATCCCAAGGGGAGTCTCTGTCACACTTCAAACCAAATGCACTGCTTCAGGTAGAATAAACAAACAGATTTATTAACTATAAAGATAGATTTTAAGTGATTATAAATCAAACATAAATCAGATTTGGTCAAATGAAATTAAAGCAAAACGCATTCTAAGCTGATCTTAACACTTTCAGTGTCCTTATAAACCTAGATGCTTCTCACCACAGGCTGGCTGGTTGCTCTTCAGCCAGGCTCTCCCCTTTGATCAGCGCTTCAGTCGCTTGGTGTGGTGTCTGTAGATGTAGGTGGAAGAGAGAGAGCAAGCATGGCCAACGTCTCTCCCTTTTATCATGTTCTTTCTTTCCTCTTGGCTTTGTGCCCTCTCCCTCCCTTCTGAGTCAGGTGAGCATTACCTCCATCCCAGTTCCAAACTGACCAAAGATAGGGGGATGACTCCCTGGAGAGTCTAACAGATTCTTTTGTTGCTGCATAGGCCAGCGCCCTTTGTTCCTGTGAGGCTGGGCTGGGTTTGTCCCATCCATGCCCTGATGAGGTGTGAATTGCCCCTCTGCTCCTGGAGAATTTTTGTCTGGGCTTGTTCTAAGCCAGGGGTTCTCAAACTGGGGGTTGGGACCCCTTGGGGTTGTGAAGTTATTACATGGGGGGGGGGGTGGTCACAAGCTGTCAACTTCCACCCCAAAACCTGTTTTTCCTCCAGCATTTATAATGGTGTTAAATATATAAAAAAGTGTTTTTAATTTATAAGGGGGGTCTCACTCAGAGGCTTGCTATGTGAAAGGGGTCACCAGTAAAAAGGTTTGAGAGACACTGTTCTAAGCCATGAGGATACATTTTCAGCCTCCATAACTACATACACGAAATTATAACCTGTTACATTACTGTAACAATTACTATAACATCCATGCTCAGTGCATCATGAGCCTTCCGAAGACACCCAACATGACAAACTTTGGATACCACACAATCATTTAGGATGAATGTGGGGGTGCTGAGTGTTCCCCTGAGGTACAGAGCGACACACAGTCTCGTAAATTAACTCTGTCTCTATAATCCCTTCATTTTCAACTATGGATTAGTTCGCAGCTCTCAATTTAAAGGGCGTGTATTTTCATATCTCTGTTCAACATGGTCATTGAAAGTACCTTCATTTCATGATGGCAGGATGCCATTTCCAGTACGAGGTGCTTCCATTTGGCCTGTCCACAGCATTAAATTTTTTTTTGCAAAGTGTCTCTCTGTGGTAGCAGCTTATTTGTGAAAGCAGGCTATTTGTATTTACCCGTATTTGGACTATTGGTGGCTGAATGCTGCTATTTGTGAGGCTCTAGTAGGCCACACTACTTTTACAACCACCTCCTTTTTTTTTTTTTTTTTCAGACCTGGACTGGTTCTAAATGTGAAAAAATAGAATCTCTGTCCCACTCTGAGAATTTTATTCATAGTCTCCATATTGGACTCGATACCAGCAAAGCCTGTCTGGCATGTTGGGGTTAAGAGCCATTCATCTGGCCCTCAGATTGTTTCGCTCTCATTTACACGGAAGGGTTGTTGTGCAAATGGTAGCAGATAATTCATCGAGTCTGTATTGTGTCAACAAATGGGGGTGCTTTCTCTGGTCAGCTCCATGCGGAAGCAATCAGTTTATGGGACTGGGGTATTCTCCATGACACTTATTTGGTGGCATTTAGCAGGAGAAAATAAGTGATTGCAGATCATCTCACCAGGGACAGTTCTCAAATGCACTAATGACCCCTGAAGGATAAATGGATTCAGAGCATCTTTTCCAGTTGGACTCAATAAGATGTCAACCTGTTTGCTCTAAGGTTCAACACTAAATGTCATGTCTTTTGCTGAAGAGCAGGAAGGGACAGTTAATCCATCTTGGATGCTTTCCTTCTGGACTGGAGAAGCCACTATCTGTATACTTTTTCTCCCCTTTCCATTGATCTGTCCTGATACATCTTCCTTACCACTCTCTGGATCAAAGATAATTCTCATTGCCCTGGTTTGCCTGCATCAGCAGTGGTTTATGAATCTGCTTCAACTGTCCGCCAGTGTATTGATATGTTCCCCTCTGTCTCCAGATTTTCCATCTCAGCAACTAGGGCAATATTTCTTCATCCAGATCCTCAGTCCCTTTACCTCATGTCTTGGGCAGTCGGATTTTGACTGATTACTCTTGAACTGTCATGTTCCTCTTCAGTGTAGAATGTACCTCTTAGTTCTAGAAAGCTGTCTACCAGCTGATGATGATGTTTGAAATGGTCCAGATTTGTGGCGTGGATGCAGGGAAAATCTGATTGTCCTGTCTCAGCTTCCATACCTTGTACTTTAGAATATTTCATGCACAAAAAAACTGAGGTGTTATCTAACTCATATTTGAAAGTTCATTTGGCAGTTCTTTCAGCTTACCGTATTTTGGTTGATGGCAGATCGCTGTTTGTGCGTAACATGGGTAAGAAGTTTATGAAGTTAGCTAATATGTATCCCCCTTTTAGAAATCCTGTCCCTCCTTGGGATCTTAACTCCGTCTTATTTACACTCATGAAACAACCTTTTGAACCGTTGGCTGACTATTATTTATCTCTTACAACCACATTCATTATTGCCATAACATCAGTCAGAAGGGTGAGTGAATTAAATGCCTTGATAGCTGATCCTCCAATTATGTCTTTTCATAAAGATAAGGTGGTTCTTAGGCCTGATCCCAGGTCTTTGCCAAAAGTAGTTTCTGAATTTCATATCAGTCAGATAGTTAATTTGCCAGTCTTTTTCTCAAAGCTGCTTACTAATAAGGGGGAATCTGTTTTATATACACTTCTACCCCGATATAACACTGTCCTTGGGAGCCAAAAAATCTTACCGCGTTATAGGTGAAACCGCGTTATATCGAACTTGCTTTGGTCTGCTGGAGTGCGCAGCCCCCCCGCCCCCAGCGCTGCTTTATCGTGTTATATCCGAATTCGTGTTATATCATTTCACATTATATCCGGGTAGAGGTGTACTTTGGATGCAAGAAGTGTTCTTGCATGTTCTTAAGTAGGACTAAAAGTTTTCAAAAATCATGTAGATTATTCATGTTTTGTGCTAACAGTCGTGGGTTATACCATATCTCCCCAGATTATTTCTAGATGGATTAAACAAAATATTGTTGAATGTTATACATTTTCAGGAGTTCCCTTACCTACAATGGTATGGACTTGTTCCACCAGAGCTGTGGCAGTGTCTTAAGCAAGTCCTTGTTTCAGAAATATGCAGGGCTGCAACCTGGAGTTTTGTACACTCTTTAGTAAATATTATGCTTGTGATTTGGCTTCCAGGGCTGATGCTAGATTTAGTAAAGCCGTGTTTTAGTCTCTATTCAATTAGGACTGTTCCCTCCTCCATATTATTTTCAGCATTGCTGATCAAACTACCCATAAGTGGGAGTATGCAGAGTCACTCAAAGAAGAAATGAAAATCACTACTTGTAACCAGAGTTCTTTGAGATGGCGCTGCATATTCACACTTCCCTCCCACCTTCCCCTCTTTCTCAGAGTCCTCTTGTTATGTGTCTCTGGATTGGTGATTTAAGGAATTGAGGTGGTAGAGGCCTCTGGACCCTCTTATATAGCCTCACCCTAAAATGTTCGGAGATGCTGGGGGGAGGTGTAAGAATGTGAGCACTCTGACACTGCTTGAAGAATGTTCTACCGTTAAACACCAATAGGTGGCGCAGTACCCCATAAGTGGGAATATGCAGAGCCATCTTGAAGAACTCTGGTTACAAATAAGTAACCTTCATTTCTTTAATATTGTTAATATCTCCCAAATTGGAAATATCTATTAGAGAAATCTACACATCTGTTTTTAGAAGGATTTATGCTAATTAGCCAGCATTTTTCGAAAATAGATTTTTCTATCTAGCACCATCAGTATCTTCTTTTAGAGGGAACGGCTATCTGACCTTAATTTTGGAGCTGCTCAGGAATCAATGTTAGTACCCAAACAAATCATTATAACCAGAGCACCCATGTTAATATCAGTTCTTTTCATAGGGAAAAATAAATGAAAAGTTATTAGTATGGAAAAGTGTTTATTTTCAAGCTTCTTATTAAGTGCTTTTAGATACACAGACGGGAAAATAAAGTGAAAACTTTTTTTTTTTTTTTTTTTTTTGGTTAAATTGAGAGCTTTTAAAATTGAACTAAAAGGTCTTCCTTTTTAATTGATTTGGGATTTAGATTAATGTGTAGATGTGAACATTACAAAAACAATTAAACCAGTCTGTTACCTACAAGACTTTATTTTAGGATTTAGGATGTTGTGATTTTCCTGCAGTTGTTGTTGACATTCCCAGTACCTCACCTAATATATTGATTGTAGCTCCCTGTTCTGTTTTAGGTATCAGTGATATCAATTATTGTTCTAGGGTAAATATAACCCTTAATTCTGGTTTTGGCGAGTAAACCTTTCAATCCACCAACTTAAATGTAGAGCTTTGTTTCATTTTATTGTGTTAGGACTATATGTGCTGATGCTGGTGCTACATGTGTAAGCACTTCTTGCCAAGTGGGCAAACATCTATAACAATAAGAGACTGATATTGTTCCTCTTCTCAGTTTTCTAACTTTTTTTGCACCATTTCCACCGTTGATACAATCCTCCATTCTACAGGAAAATTATATTTAGCAGTATGGACCGTTTGGTGATACTGTTCTTGCAACATGTTAGTGCAATATTTATGTAGCTCCTGAATTTCTTTGAAAAGTATCCTGGTGGTTTTTCCTTCAGGGTTTGAATCCACTTCCCTTAGTGTCTATGATGTAGCTTTAGAAACAAAACAGGAAAGAAAATTTAATGTATATTCTAATGACTTGGTCTTGCCATTAGATATATTGGCATGCAATGTCACAGTCTGCTGTTTTATTTATGCAACCATGTGCAAAAACCACATCTTACAAGGACTAAGAATGCACAGCTAAAAATGTAGAGTAGAATCAAGTCATAACCAAATCATTATCTTGGTTAAGCTTTTCTTTATAAGAAAAAACTTGTCATGTAGATGCATTGTTCTGACTATTATGTACTCTCTTGGCATGGTTATTATTAGTGGTGGGCTTCAGAGACTAGCATTAACAGTTGGGCCTAGGCACATTGCACACCGTTTTCTTTATTTAAAGGAAGGACCACAGGTGTGGGGAGAAATAAGCTATTGAATTTATATATTCAGCCTTTCCTGAGACTCTTATTCAGTTCCCTGCTATCCAGTAATCTGATTCACCTGCAATTAATCCAATAAATAGCTGTATCAGTGCCACTGTCCCTCATTGTCATGCCGATGTGAACATGCATCAGAAGAAATGAGTCATTTCTAACTCTTGTTAAATGGAACTCGATCAAGATTTTCTACTCAAGGTGGCTTTGCCTTGGCTTTCACTCTCTCAAAAAAGGCAAACCACCTGACCAGTATGGATTCCTAGCTTTCAGAATGTTAAAAATAAATAACAAATAAAATTACTAAATTAAGCCTTCTCGGTCATCCACTAGCATCAGCCTTACTTTGTAAGTAGAAATTAATTGTCAATAAAACTCATTTTGTTAGACAGATTTCCTTACCTTGTAATACAGTGTATTTTGTCTTTATGCAGGGTTCCAAGTTTGGTGTCTTTGGAAGAGACAAAACTTTACACTGGCGTTAACTATGGTAGGTCAATCCTAACTCTGTTAAATCAAGTCACGAGATAATTAATTTCATACTCTTATTGTTAAATGCATAGCCAATTGATTTGATTACATTTGTGGTTCATTATTAAAAATGTTTGAGACCAACTAACCAAGCTTTGCCAAACTTATAGTCTAAAGGCAAAGCAGTACAATATAGAAAAGAAAAAGTTACCGTATATACTTGATCATAAGCCGGTTCGTTTATAAGTGTCATTTTTATAAGTGTCATTTTTTATGACGTTCATAAGCCGACCCTATAATTCAGGGGTCAGCAAACTTTGGCTCCCGGGCCATCAGGATAAGCCACTGGCAGGCCAAGATGGTTTAGCGTCTGCGGACATGGAGGTAAACCTAAGTAAACAAAGTGTTCTGGTGCGCCAGCTGCTTACCCTGACGGGCTGGGACAGCAACTGGTGGGGAAATTTTTTTGCGGGGAGAAGCTGGGGGTCAGGGGAATAACCCGTGACCACCCCCCACGAACCCACCCTTAGCCTGGGACCCCCCCCCCCCACTCTCCCCATCCCATCCCATTCCTTCCCACCTTATCGGGGGGAGGGCCAGGGGAGGATGTCTCTGGCCTGGCTAGAGCTGCTCTGGCATGCTGGGAAGCGCGGTCACAGCCTGCTCCGGTGGGCCAGACCGGGCGGTGCGGCCACAGCATGTTCCAATGCGTTGGGCTGGGCAGCATGGCCGCAGTGTGCTCCAGCAGGCCAGGCAGCGTGGCCACAGCCTGCTCTGGGGGACGGGGCCGAGTGGCATAGCTGCAGCCTGCCAGCCCCAGAGCTGCAGCTGCTTTGGAGGCTGAGGGGAGAGCAGTGTGGCCAGAAGCGGAGAGACTCTGGCCCCACCTCTTCCCTTCTGACTCTGCTGGCTGTGCTGCCTCTCCTTGCTCCCTCTGTTGGGGGGAGGGGCTGTGTCCCACCTCTCCCTCTCTATACCCGTTCATAAGCCAACCCCCTTCTCTGGTGCTTCCCTTTTTTACTAAATAAATTCGGCTTATGAACAAGTATATACGGTAATATATTACCAGTCCTTCTGGGAAGCAGTCACAGCATTTAGTTCACCTTACACAGAAGCTGTGCTCCGAAATACGCTCCCAAAACTGCCTGTATTAATATTGTTACTGTTTATGAGCTAAAAACACTCTGTACATCATCCAGGACTAAAATTTACCAAATAAATGTGTACCTTATTTTTCCAGTATCATTTTTCCTTATTCTGTTTTTGGACACATTCCAAAACCAGTTGCCTGTGAAGGCACCTCCCAAGTTTGTACCAGGGCAGAGCATTCATGTGTCTGGGTTTTGACAAGTTCTGCATCCGTCTATGCGAAGTGCAGAATTGTGCTGTGCAGGATATTGTGGGCTATATACCTCAGTCTGAGTGAGCAGAATGCAATTTAGCATGACTTTGTGCTAACATTTATATAATGTTAATATAATGTGTAATACATATTGATATGGTGTGCAATACGTATAACTTATACTTTGGCTAACACTTTTTTATGGTTGCTCCACCTGCAAAGTATGTCCTGTTTGAGTGCCTAAGTGCACTGTGGTCCTGGTTATTTAGGGTGGTGATCAGTCCTGTATATTTCAGAGAACCTGTCTATCTGTATGTAGTTGGGGTGGAGTTTGAGATCAGTTGGACCAGTAGCAATTACAACAGTTGGTATAGAGAATGGAAGGAAAACTTCAGAAAAGCCTGGCAACGCTTAGGCCACGATGAAAAAGCCGTGACTCCCAGAAGGGGAAATCGGAAGCCTTAGTGATCATATTAGTAAAACATAAAAAACATTCCAGAAGTTTACTAAACGGGGCAGATATTCAGACTGAATACGCTACTTACAAACAAAGTTGCATTTAATTGTGTTTTTATAGTAAATAATTGGCATGTGAGACCTGAGTCTCTGCCATGTGTACCCTGAGCTCTGAGATTGCATAGCTGTGAGGGAGAAGAGCAGCTAGTATATAGGTGTCTATCATGTAGCCCAGTAGTTCATAACCTCTTTCTTTTCATGTCTCATAATTTGGGTGCTTCTCAGCTTCAAGTCACACCAAGTCTTGTGCCAAGTCTTGTATTTAACTGTCTTAAGCACTTGCGGGGTCCTTGGGACCAACTGGGAAATATCTGTATTATTTTTTCAATATGGTGCATGCCTACGTGTGTGTATTTATGATGGGTTATGCTATGGAGTTAGATCAAAAGAAGTTGTTAAAGGAGCCAAGCAGGAGAGGTAACTCGGATAAGAAGCCTTGAAGAAACAATGGTGAAACTGTTTATTGGGGAGTATGTTCTACCTGACTACAGCCAGGCTAAGAATGGCTTACTCTTCACAAGTCTAAGCCTAGCATCAAAAGGAAGATAACAAATCATTAGAGGACCACAGAAAAGGGTTGAGGGTGAATGAGTTGCCAGATGCTGCCTAGGGAGTCAGCAAGACCTGACAAGGAGAGACACACAGACTGAGAGAGCATACTGCGAGCAGGACAGTCTGCTTCTCAGAACCCAGAGATGGAGGTTAACCTGGCTGAGGAGAGCTTACAAAGGTAAAGGGGAATGTGTATAGGAAGTACTGATATCTGCATTTTACAGATAAGGAACTGAGGCGCAGAGAAACTGAGTTGCACAATGTCACACTACAGGCTTCTTGTATAACAGGGATTTGAGCCCAGGTCTCCCTCTTGCAGCACTTCTAAAAGGATTAACGTGGCATTTGAAATATTCTTGTCAGAGGTGGAGCTCCTCTCTTTGAATTAAACTTTATCTCCAACCACTGTCCTCAGTGCTTGAAGGGATGGGAAGTTCTTTCTCTTTCTTCCTTCTACTATTCCCATTGCCTGGATTGGCAAAGTGCTACTTTTCCCTCCCCTCCCCTCCAAGCAACCAAAGAGAATAGAAATTCCAATCTCTCCCCTTCTTAATTGCTTGAAGGATAAAGTCCCACCCCTTGAGCATTCTGCTCTTCTTTCCCACCTCAGTCAGTGTACTCTTCAGAGCTTGTGATATGATGGGCACTCTGCACCACTCTGACGTTGCACAGAACCAAACTCCTATTTTTGCTCTCCCTCATCTTAGGCAAAGCACTTGTCCACTACTAACTCTGCCTAAGTGTATGTCTACACTGCAATAAAAGACCCGTAGCACAGCCATTACTCAGGTTGCAGTATAAAAATTGCAGTATAGATGTTTGGGCTCCGACACCCCGCGAGGGGGTTGGATCTCAGAACCTAGGCTCCAGCCCAAATCCAAACATCGTCACTCTTTTTAGCTCAGCAGCCTGAGCCCCACGAGCCTGAGTCAACTGACCTGGGCTCTGAGACTCGATGCTGCAGGTTTTTTATTGCAGTGTAGATGTACCCTGAGTGGCAGAACAGAAGCATGTCCCAAACTGCATGGGACTGTAAACCATTTTTGCCCCTTTGCTTGAAGAACCATTTTTGTACTCATTTAGTGAGCAAGGTTGATGAACTTGAAAGATGTCCTGTCCAGTATTTGGTCTGACAGATGGTGACTGCAACATAGGATTTCAGCGTGATGTGGAAAACTGAGTGGGGTACCCCATGACTTTGGCAGAGAGATGCTAAAGACTGTTTCTATTAAAGTTGTATGTGTGTGTATATAAAAATATAATAATTTTTCCAAAGTCTTTTTATATCACCCTTATAGAGTCCCATACCTCATGATTTGAGGTATGTAAAGAAACTCTAATCTGTTTTTGAGCTTTTGCATGTCAGTCTGAGTTTCCATTAATTATTTTTTTCAATTAAGCCTCTCTGCATTTTATAACACTGTGTAACTTAGCGAATATACTTTATATATAATGAATGTTCTTATTATCTTGTGTAGATTTATCAAGAGAGAACCACAGAGAAACCATGGCTAGGGTCATAAGGAAACTGCTGCGTAAGTACATTTTTCTCTCTCTCTCTCATTCCTGTATTTAGTTCATACGCAAAGATTTGCTTTAAATGTTGTCAGTTTATTGGGCTTTTAAATCTAATATCAATATTGTAGAGCAAAGCAAAGAGGCAAAATCTGTTGTCATGAATTGTATGACAACATAAATGCCACAAAGTTTTGAGCTTCACAAGTAGATAAAATATTTCACTGAGTGTAGTTAACTCTTTGACCTGAGCTTCATATCAGATAACACACTTTTTGTTTCCATTCTAATGGTAGACTATATACTCGACAACTCAGAAGATGATACCAAGTCCTTGTTTCTAATCATAAAGGTATAATAGTAATTTTTATATGTTTTATTTTAATTTGAACGGGTTGACTTGTTTTACATAATGTAAAACTGTTTGTTTCCAGATCATTGGTGATCTCTTACAATTCCAAGGGTCTCACAAGCATGAGTTTGACTCCCGGTGGAAGAGCTTTAACTTAGTGAAGAAATCGATGGAGAACAGGGTCAGTATCTTGTTTACATAGTTTAGTTAGGAAAAAACAACTTTTTTTTAAGTTTTTTGGCCTTAATGTCTTAATGGAACTCTGCATGCATTCCTAGTGAAATTGATATAAGTTACAGTAGGCTGATGTATCTTTAGAATATTTTTGTTACAATAAGTGCCCTTTTTCGAAAGGTTTCAAAGCACTGTACAAATGTTAGTTAAGCCTCATAACATCCCTTTTTATATACTAAATATTGATGCTATTAATGATAGATCTTTATGTTAATTTGCTAGTCACTAAGAAATTACATGCTGGGATTTTTTATTTTGGTAATTTAACTGCATGGAAATAATACAGTCCTTGGATGTTAAGTTGCTGCTATTGCTAGCACTTGTGAAGCACTAATGATGTTAGAACCATAGATGCCAATTAAGTTGAGAAGCATATAGGAACCAAACTCCTCTCGCTTTGTTTAAATAATATTTAGCATTTCTCATCATTAGATCTCCAACCACTTCTTAAAAGTGGGTAAACATTAATATCTGCGTTTTACAGGTTGAGAAATTGAGGCATGGAGAGTTTAAATGAGTTACCCAATGTTATGAAAAGTGAAATCTAGATTATTTATCATGGCTGCTGAGGTAGAGAGCAGAGAAGGCAATCTTTGAAGTAGTTAAGTCCTCACACATTTAAAGCAATAAAAATAAGGGACCAAGATCTTAAATTGGGCCAGCAGCAAATGTACAGCATGATCATTAGTGAGAATGTGCTCTTGTCAGTCAAGTCCCCCATAGACACCCACACCAGTAGCATGTGGCTACTGCATGTTAAACCATCTGTAGGTTGCATCTAGTCTTTCGCATTAGTTCATGAGAGAGCATCCTGAAATAACTTAAGGAGACATTGTTTTGCAGTGGCAAAGGTGTTAGATAGCAGTATGTGACAGATTTGGCA
The DNA here is from genome assembly GCF_013100865.1 of Trachemys scripta elegans. NCBI lineage: Eukaryota > Metazoa > Chordata > Testudines > Emydidae > Trachemys > Trachemys scripta. The sequence goes on along the minus strand of NC_048300.1, from coordinate 31,557,784 downwards.
GTTTCAGTGGAAAACCGTATTGAATTAAGTTTAAATATTTTGGAGTCCATTGTATTAAAGGGAAAGATTATGTATTATTGTGGGCCTGCACGGTCATAGGACTATATTGAACAATGCGGCAAACAATCATGATCTTTTGGGACAATACCTGTCAAGTGGAATTCCTGGGAAGTAGCTTGGGGGAGATGAATGCAAATGCCCTCCACTGGTTATGCAGAAACCCAGCCTTTTGAAGCTATGCCCTGAGGAGAGAACCATTGTCTGCTGATTACCTGCTCCCAAAGGTTGGAGATCAGAGGCCCAATCTGTATAAAGAAACAGGCTGGTCTGCACAATTGGGGTGCTTGTTCTGAGCTGAGGCTATTATGAACTTGAAGCCATAGAAAAAACCCTTTGGTGAGGTTTGAAAGATTGACTCTGATTGGAGCCCCTCCTGGAGTTTGGAGGGAGGGTGATCTCTGAAAAACTAATTAGAATGCACATAGGTTCTTGTATTGTTTTTAATATGTTTCTTCTGTAATGCTTTCACCTTAAGAATAGATGTGCTTGCTTAGAAAGGTCAGTGTGGTAACTTATAACCATAGCCTCTGAGTAGAAAGCAAAGTGTGGACGCAGGCCTGTCTAGGTAGTCTGGCTTGCTGGGAACTGTGCAGCCTGGAAAAACCCTGGTCAAGAGGAAGAGAGATGCAGGTCTCGACCCAATAGAAATTATTGCTCAGGAGCTGGGAACCTAGAGTTGATGCCTTTGCTGGACCACAGAGGGGAAATACAGGTGCAGTTGCCCCAAACTATGACACAGTAGTTAAGTCTGTATTCGAGCATGTAGTTCGCCCAAGGCCTTTCCAACCACTACAGCTATTTCTGTGTTTGAGTAGTGAAGTATTCACCAGGAACCTGAGATTACATGCTACCTTGATAACTGGGGGTGGGGGCAAATGCACTCAACATAGTTTTATTAATTCAAGGATTCCCCTTCCTATCAACAATCACTGCTGCTTTAACTGGATTCGGTTAGAGCCAGCTGCTCTTCATCCCCAAAGTGACTCTTTTCAGGATTTATATCCACTTTGTCTCAGTTTAGTTAGGTCTACAGGACGCTGTGGAGGGAAAGGGTTCTCCCCCTGTGGTTGCTGGCACTACCAGCTGCTATGGCTAACCATGGTAAATCCCTGGGCTTTAAGAACTGCCGACTCTGTGTCTTACTGCTTTCCTCATGAAGCAGTAATAAGGCCAATCTCTGACCCTGAACTATAGGCACCTGGATCCTCAGGAGACTGATGGCTGTTGAAATCTTCCCTGGCTTCATCATCAAAACTAGCAAAATGTTCATTCAGTCCTCTGGCTTCCTCATCTGGGAAGCAGAGAAATGGATCAGACTCGGAGCGCAAAAATGTCCTAAGGAGAAGAGGTGAAGATCACCACCCTCCCTGGATCAGACTTCAAGGTTGCATAAGACTACCATGCAGCTGGACATGAAGGGTGCCTCAAAACATAGGAATAGTTCCCTAAGCACGAGAGCCTGTACCAGCTGAGTGGACCTAGCCATAATAGAGGTCCTACCTGATGCTGTCGTGGCTGTTTTAGCCTTCTCATTATTGAGGTAGTCAGAAAAAAAGTTAGCCCGGTACCGGGTAGAAGCCTGACTGCAGTGCTGGTCATTCTATTGCCCCCAGCACCAGCTCCAGCGCAGTTACTGCTAACCCAAGCTGTCGGTGATCAAGTGCTTTGGGCCATGCTGACATGGCTGACACCTGTGCAGCTACTGGAGCTGCATTCACCCTGATGCTTCCACTGTCTGGTCAGGTTCCCCCTAGACCCATAGGTTGAGCACCATCCTTCCCAGAGGATTGTTTCTGACTCAAAGGAAAGCCATTAGCCATCCCTGGTCAGGTCCTGGTACCCAGCAGTATCAGTCTCATCTGGAGGATAAGAGGCATGTACCTGTGGCGGAGGGCAGAACCAACCCAGCCCGGTACTGGGATCACTGGAACCAAACACCGTGGGGCCTGGTGCTATATGATCCTGGCATGTGGGCCTCCTGGGGACTGCAGGACCATTCAGGACCAGCCTCTCCACCACACTTTTATGAGGCAAACAATCACCCCTGTGCCAAAGACTGGACCTGTCCCTGCAGCATCCCTGGGACCAGGAGTAGGCGGCTCCAGTGCAGCAGATCCAGCGCAAGGGTCAGATAGTACTGGCCACGAGCTCTTCTAGATGATGCCCTTGTTTCAGAACAGTCAGCTGCCACTCTTGAGGACTAGAAGATTTTCCAAGACCTCATGGGACATTGGTATCAGTGGCCTTAGAGAGATCTATGCAGGTGGTGTGGGATATGCCACACAAACTCCTCAATATCCTGTACTTGGTACTGGGACTCATAGTGATCTTGATTTACAAGGGGCTATTGGAGCACATGAAAGCCTTATGGCAGACACCAGCATCACTGGAACTGACATATAAATGGACAGTTAGATGGTACCAGGTCCTGGCTACTGGATACGAACAGAGTTCTATTTGCATCCAGTACCAGTGGCCAATGAGCAATCCCGTTAGAGCGGCCGGAAATTGACCTCTAAAGATGAGACAGTGAAGCACTTAAAACGTGGTAGCCAGAAATCCTACTCCACTTGGAGCTTCCAGATGAGGATCTTGAACTACCAGGTGGTCTTGGCAAAATGCAACCTCATCAGCTGTCTGTATCTTACAGCTGTTTGACAGGCTGCCACACGATTGCAGGGCTGACTTCCAGTCTAGCTGGTGAAGGGTCATGTGGTGGCTAGAACTGCGTTGCAGGCAGCTTTGGACATGAAGGCGATGGCAACACCAGTTGCAATGCTCCGCTCCTCCTGGCTGGCCTTGGCAGGCATATCTGAAGAATTTCAAACAGTTATTGAGGACCTGCCATTTGAGGGCTGCTCATTCTTCCACAAGAAGACTGACGAAGCAATGAGATCTGTCATAGGGTCCACTCACCACAGGTGGTGCCTCTTCCCGGCTGCTCAGGGACTAACTCTTTCCAGTTCCAGGGCCCCCTTCTGCTGCTGCTGCTGCTCTCTCTCTCTCCCTGCAACTGCAGGGGCTCCTTCTTTGTGACTTGTCCCTCCAGCCAGGTCTCTGTGTGTTTCCTCCTGATGGGGTATCAAAGTCCTTCCTTATTAGCAGTCTTCTCATTCATTGCCTATGATGGGATCCCCGGGGTGCAGCCTGGACTCTGGTATCCTTCTCATTCTGTGATTCTGTGTGTAGAGAGGGTTCATGGGGATTCGTCCCTCTCCAGGGAGGTGGAGAACCACACTGCCTCCTTAAACTGTATCAAGCCACAAACCTCTTGCAGGTATTGCACTTGCACAGACATCCATAGGCAGGGACACACACAACTGAGTTACATGAATGCTTTCTCAGCCACTCGTGAACCAACAAGAGAGAGGTTCCAGCTAATTCCCCCACACACACAGTTCCTCAGCCTCGCACCCCAGAACTGTACCGTCTTGCACTGGTCAGAAGCCTAGTCAGTAAAAGTTCATTTCCCAGTCCGCCTCTCCCTCAATGTGGAGAGGACACACACTAGCCTTTGTAAACTGAGCTGAGATTTCCCAAGCACTTCAAACAAAACACATTGTTTTAGGTAAAATATAAAACAGATTTATTAGCTACAGAAAGATTGATTTTCGGTGATTAGAAGTAGCAAGTGTGAAAATCAAAGTTGGTTGCCTAAGAAATAAAAATAAATTCGTAGACTTGAGTTCTGTAAACTAAACAGGATTTGAATCAAGCAGTGTCTAGCCCTGACAGATAGTACAAACAGATTACAGAACCTGAATATACAGGATGAAACCCTTTCCTAGCCTGGACCACCTTTCCCTTGTTCAAAGTCTTTGTCTGCCATGTGTTGAGTTGGGCAGGGGGAGCGGCCAAGTGATGATGTCACTTTCCCTCTTTTATAGTTTCTTCCAGCTTGCTGGAAAGATCTTTTGACATGGGGATCAGGCAGTCCAAATTGGTCAAGCAGTCTCCATTGTCTACATGTTCTCTCTGAGAAGTCATCTGGGATAGCCCTTGGGAGAGTGGCAGGGCTAGCCCACAACATTTTGGCACCTGAGGCGGGGAGCTCAAATGACGCCCCCATACCCTCTCGCTTGGGCCAAAACTTTGAAAGGTCTCAATTCTGCCTTCTTCCTGTTCTACTCCTCTCATGGTACTGCTCTGCTACCTACCCCAATAAAGGAGAACTAACAACTTAAAATGCCTTGTTCAAAAATGTTAAGGTTTCACAGTAGCAACTGTGTTAGCCTATATCCTCAGGAGTACTTGTGACACCCTTAGAGACTAACATGTTTATTTGAGCATAAGTTTTCGTGGTCTACAGCCCACTTCATCACATGCATAGAATGGAACATATAAGAAGAAGATATACATACAGAGAACATGAAAAGGTGGAAGTTGCCATACCAAGTCTCAGAGGCTAATTTATTAAAATGAGCTATTATCAGCAAGAGGAAAAAAAACTGTTACTGAGTGACCAGAGAGGTTGAAGTGTTCTCCTCCTAGTTTTTGAATCTTATGATTCCTGATGTCAGATTTGTGTCCATTTATTCTTTTGCATAGAGACTGTCTGGTTTGGCCAATGTACATGGCAGGGGGGCATTGCTGGCACATGATGGCATATATCACATTGGTAGATGTGCAGGTGAACGAGCCCCTGATGGCGTGGCTGATGTGATTAGGTCTTATGATGGTGTCACTTGAATAGATATGGACAGAGTTGGCATCGAGCTTTGTTGCAAGGATAGGTTCCTGGGTTAGTGTTTTTGTTGTGTGGTCTGTGGTTGCTGGTGAGTATTTGCTTCAGGTTGGGGGGGGGCTGTCTGTAAGCGAAGACTGGTCTGTCTCCTAAGATCTGTGAGAGTGAGGGATCATCTTTCAGGATAGGTTGTAGATCTTTGATAATACGCTGGAGAGGTTTTAGTTGGGGGCTGAAAGTGACGGCTAGGGGCGTTCTTTATTTTCTTTGTTGGACCTGTCCTGTAGTGGGTGACTTCTGGGTACTCTTCTGGCTCTGTCAATCTGTTTTTTCACTTCAGCAGGTGGGTATTGTAGTTTTTAAGAATGCTTGATAGAGATCTTGTAGGTGTTTTGTCTCTGTCTGAGGGATTGGAGCAAATGCAGTTGTATCTTGAAGGTTGGCTGTAGACAATGGATCGTGTGGTATGTCCTGGATGGAATTTTAAGTAACACTTAACTTTCAAACGCCTGAACAGCAAATGTAACTTTTCTTATCTACATAGTAAACACTGGTATTTTTATCTGTTTGAATAATCAAAGTGGTGCTTTCGGTGCCTTCTTAGTTGCAAAGATTTGAACTGTTTCCTGCTGAAGATACACGGTCTGGGCCAGGTCATGCTGTATTGAGATGGTTGCAAGGCTGACCAGCCTCTCCGGTGTCATTGTGGAGCGTAGATGTGTTTTTACTAACTTCAGGTTGGAGAAGCTGCGTTCTTTACTGGCAACTGTTACAGGAAGTGTTAGAAGTATGCACAGAGCAACAAAAGCATTTGGAAAGAGGGTGGTCATCTTATTTGTGCACATATATTCCAGAACAGCCTTTGGAGTTCATCCTGCTGAAATGTATCTTGAAAGGGCTTTCAGTTCATCACCTAAATCATTTGCATCAATATCGCGCATGTCAACATGTGTCAGCACTGTCTCTAGTGCCCTGCATTGCTGGTGTAGGTCTTCTACAGGTATCGTGAGGAGTTCTGGAATATCATACAATATCCGAAATATACTGCTGTGTTCCTTGAGCTGCATGAAACGTTCTTCAACTGAATGTATTGCACAATCTAGCACCTGGTTAAAGAATTCAACTTTGAATTGTTTGGGGTCTCTTATGGGATTATCCCGTGCCTCGTAATCAAAATGTTGTCTTCTTCAGTGACTCTTGTATTCTTGAATGAGTGGGAAAATAGCTTCAGTGTGAAGTTCCATTGCCAACTTCCGAGCACTCTTCAGAACATTTTAAAATCCCTCATCTGACCGGTAAGACTGTAGGTATGACTTTGCTTTGTCCAGTTGTTCCATTGCTCCAGATATATCAAGGTCAACACCTTTGAGTCTCTTGCTTACAACATTTATTTCAAACAATATGTCATGCCACAACACTAAGCCACACAGAAATTTGAAGTTATGTATGTTTCTGGTGATTCCATTTCCCTCTGCCATCGATGAGTTGATGCAGAGAAAAATACATAGATGCTTTGAATTACATTAAAAAATTCAACAGCCTCGCTGGAAGCTGATGCTGCATCACTGACCACCAAGTTCAATGAATAAGAACTGCATGGGACAAAAAAAAACGTGAGGGTTTAACTCTCGGATCCGTGTCTGCACTCCTCTGTTCTTTCCTCTCATGTTGGCACCATTATCGTAGCCCTGACCTCTCATGTCAGCTATTGCAATTCCCGTATCTTCCAGCTTTTTAAGAAGCACATTTGTCATACGAGCTCCTGTAGTATCATCAATGTTAATAAATTCTAGAAAATGCTCTCTGACAGTCACCATTGCAGGGACATTTTCACGAGGTTCTGTTGTTGTTGTTACAAAATGCACTATTAAAGTCATTTGTTCCATATGGCTGGTGTCAGGTGTGCAGTCCAGAATAACAGAGTAAATATGTTGCTGACTTCATATTACATGTTGATGTTGCCACAATCTTGTGTTTGACTTTTGTTGCCAGTAACTGTATGATCTCATTTTGAATTGTTTTTCCAAGGTAGTGGTGTGTGTACATTTCTTGGGTGGTGACTCTTCTTAGATGCTCCTGGAGTACAGCATCAAACTCAGTCATCAGCTCCACAATCTTAAGGAAGTTTCCATTGTTTGGCACAGACAGCTGATCTGAAGTGCCATGCAGTGCTAGGTTTTGGGTAGCAAGCATTCTCACAATGGCAGTGAACCTTTTCAGAACATTTTGCCAGTAAAAATATTCTGATGCAATCTTTTCTTGATGCTGATCATCTATGGTGGCCTTTAACCTTAGTCTCATCTCAAGCTCTTTCCACCTATGGAATGCTTTCTGGTGATTTGCTGCCTTCTCATGGCATGCCAGATTTCTAGCCATATTTTTCCAGTCCTTTGTTCCTGTAGAACCCAATGTGGCTGGAACATTAGACTAGACGAGCTTGTAACAAAAACAGTATGCAGCATTTTGGATTTTTGAGTACATAAGCCATGGCCTCTCCATCACCATTGGGGATTTCATGCCAGTAATATATTGGATGGAAACTTCTATTTTCATTGTCTTTGGGGAACATGAAGTTTTTCATTTGCTGTGGCCCATGCAGTACAAGGAAGTGCCTCAGGCTACTGCTAAAGTGGGACCACCATCCTGGATCATCTGGACTTAAGGAACTAAACTCAGCAGCAGCTGTTTTTTGCGCCTCCACCACACTCTTCTCTGATCTACACTTTTCTTCAGGAATGTGCATGGTTACATCCATTTGAGATGGAGATATGGATGGTGCAGTAGCTGCCAGGTCACCTGCACTCTGACTAACTGGAAGATCAGGCATCTCCTCACCACTCACATCCTCATTGGGGCTGAAGCACAAAGCCTGAGTCCCACTGTCCCAGGGAAGGTGGGGAACTCACTGCCTGCCTGCTCCACCAGCGTTGTGCCCCAGGTTTCTCTGGAGGGGGGCAGGGTCCAATCCCTGCTGGCAACCCCAGCAACCAACACCAAGGTGGTGCATCCAGGAGCAACAGGGAGGGGGCCACTACTTTGCCACTCTTCTCCTCCCTCTCCCCCCCCCCATCACTGTCCAGGAGGTTGTGACCGCATGTGGCCATGGTGGCCTCATTTGAGAAAGCTGACTTAGATGACTGGCTGGTCAGGGACTACTCAGAATATAAGGTCTGGATCAGAATCATGTCCATTTTCCGGCTGTTCACCTGCTGATGAATAAAAAGAAATCCATTTTCATAGGGATAACTTCATAATATCACCCAGAATTCATAAGCTATACAGATGGACACCTCAAAATCTCTTCTGGTTCCCCAGAGGAATTTGTGCAATATTCTATTTTTAAAATTACACTGACATCTCCTAGTCTGATACACAAACAAGGATGTAAACAAAGAGTCATGTTAGTTTCAAACTCCATTAGATACAAAAGGGAAGAAGTTTGCTAAACAATAGAGTACTTTCTTAGCCTCTTAAAGGGCATAATGAAATAAAAATGCTTCATAATCCTGCCTATTGGACTGGAAGATAAGGATGCAGTAAATTTACTATATATAGGCAGTCTCCCATCTTTCACATGGGTTTTGTTTGTAACAAAATGGCAGCAACACTATTAACCTCTTGATATTAGATTGATCAGAAGTTCCATCTAAGATCCTAAAGCCATATTTTCACTAGAGACTTTCTGAAACTTTCACATCCTTGCTCTAGCAAATGACAGAAACCAGATTTTTGCGCTTAAATGAGGAGACAGTCACAACACTATGCAAAATTGCCCTTTACATAGAATCATAGAATATCAGGGTTGGAAGGGACCTCAAGAGGTCATCTAGTCCAACCCCCTGCTCAAAGCAGGACCAATTCCCAACTAAATCATCCCAGCCAGGGCTTTGTCAAGCCGGGCCTTAAAAACCTCCAAGGAAGGAGACTCCACCACCTCCCTAGGTAATGCATTCCAGTGCTTCACCACTCTCCTAGTGAAATAGTGTTTCCTAATATCCAACCTGGACCTCCCCCACTGCAACTTGAGACTATTGCTCCTTGTTCTGTCATCTGCCACCACTGAGAACAGCTGAGCTCCATCCTCTTTGGAACCCCCTTCAGGTAGTTGAAGGCTGCTATCAAATCCCCCCCTCATTCTTCTCTTCTGGAGACTAAACAATCTCAGTTCCCTCAGCCTCTCCTCATAAGTCATGTGCTCCAGCCCCCTAATCATTTTTGTTGCCCTTCGCTGGACTCTTTCCAATTTTTCCACATCCTCCTTGTAGTGTGGGGCGCAAAACTGGACACAGTACTCCAGATGAGGCCTCACCAATGTCGAATAAAGGGGAACGATCACATTCCTCGATCTGCTGGCAATACCCCTGCTTATACAGCCCAAAATGCCGTTAGCCTTCTTAGCAACAAGAGCACACTGTTGACTCATATCCAGCTTCTCATCCACTGTGACCCCTAGGTCCTTTTCTGCAGAACTGCTACCTAGCCATTCAGTTCCTAGTCTGTAGCAGTGCATGGGATTCTTCCGTCCTAAGTGCAGGACTCTGCACCTGTCCTTGTTGAACCTCATCAGGTTTTTTGTTTTTTGTTTTTTTTGTTTTGGCCCAATCCTCTAATTTGTCTAGGTTCTTCTGTATCCGATCCCTACCCTCTAGTGTATATACCACGCCTCCTAGTTTAGTGTCATCTGCAAATTTGCTGAGAGTGCAGTCCACACCATCCTCCAGATCATTAATAAAGATATTAAACAAAACCGTCCCCAGGACCGACCCTTGGGGCACTCTGCTTGAAACCGGCTGCCAGCTAGATATGGAGCCATTGATCACTACCCGCTGAGCCCGATGATCTAGCCAGCTTTCTATCCACCTTACTGTCTATTCATCCAGCCCATACTTCTTTAACTTGGCGGCAAGAATACTGTGGGAGACCGTATCAAAAGCTTTGCTAAAGTCAAGGACTAACACATCCACTTCTTTCCCCTCATCCACAGAGCCAATACATGGGGCTCTATGTCATATATGCAATAAAAGCAACTGTTTTCCAGAAGAGGTCATTATCAGAATAAGTTGTAAGGAATTACAAAAGCAAATTTCATTCATAAACATAGCTCTGATGCAGAAACAAAGGGCCTGATTCTCCTTGGCACTAATGTCTCTTTATATCACTCTGGCAATGTAAAGGGGCATTAACGTGAGAATACATGTATCTTAGTCCTACTGCAAGGCCTTCTTACTATGTCAAAGTCTTGTAAAGGAGCCCTAATATAAAAGTGTATCAAGTCCAAATTTGTTTGTTGGGTTTCTTAGTAAAGTCATAAAGCAAGGTTCTGCAACAGATTGGTTTGTGGTACTGGCAATAAATAAACAAACCATGAATTTCAAAATAGATTCTGACACTGAGTGCATCATAAACACTGCTACAAATATCAAAAGTTTGGTAACTGCTTAATGTTAAAATTAAAAATTGTTTACTATAGTGAGCACAATCTGACCCCCAATGGCAAAACAAAACTGGTGTATTTGTGTAAGGGTATGTCTTCACTACCCGCCGTAATGACAGGTAGCAATCGATTTATCTGGGATCGATATATTGCGTCTCGTTAAGACGCGATATATCGATCCCTGAACACGCTCACCGTTGACTCCGGAACTCCACCAGAGCGAGCGGCGATAGCGCAGTCGACGGGGGAGCCGCGGCCGTCGACCCCGCGCTGTGTGGACCCCAGGTAATTCAATCTAAGATACGCAACTTCAGCTATGCTATTCGCGTAGCTGAAGTTGCATATCTTAGATCGATTCCCCGCCCCAGTGTAGACCAGCCCTAAGAACAGATCTCCCCCATAGAGTTTGAAATAGTGCAACGGGAAATTCTATGTGGACTTGTGTTGAAGAACAGTCTGTAAATGTTATTATCAAATGGGTATATAAGTTGTTTACTGAACAAAATCGTTTACTAAACAAGATGTTTAATGTACTGGGATACCTTGCAGATAGAACACCATTGATTTTTATCCGACATGCCCCAAAAACTTTGTGTCACCAAATGCAAGCACCAGCCCATGAGAATGGTTGAAGAGGTGATGTTGAGACTTCAAAATGCAAGGGTATTATCAGTTTTGCATGCAAGCCAAGGGGTTTGGCAGGTCTGACTTGATAGGAAGTGCAAAATTGTTCACCTTTTAAGTCCCATTTTTAGTAGATACGTTTAACTGAGTTTCCTTTGGGATTGCCTCATCACCTGAGGTATACCACACCTCATGTCCCAAATCTTTGAAGATGTGGATGGTATGGCAGAACTTGATTATCAGTTGATGTTGGGCAAAAATAATCAACACCACAATGAGAGCAAGCAGTGTTCTGTAGCATACCAAAGAAGATCATCTTAAATTGATCATAAACAAATGCCAGATTTCTTTGACTAAAGTTAGTTATGAAGGGCACATGCTAAGTTCAACTGGGCATGAGATATAAACTTTTATGTATTGAGGCATAAGCCAGCTTCAAATTGCTGAGGGGTTAGGGAAAAATCTTTCCTTATGAACTGGTAATTGTGGTAAATAGATACAGTCTCTCTTCTACCTTCTAAAGCATAAATTGCTGGCTATTGTCAGAGACCAAACACTAGACTAGATGGGTCACTGGTCTGATTCAATATGGCAATTTCTATTTTTTTAAGAAAGTTGAGGGCAGTTGTACAAATATCTAAGCAAATTCATGCCATGATTAACACTGTGTAATAAACAAGTGACATACAAGAGTGCTGTATGAGACTGGTCATTGTTTCTTATCTCCAGATATACGACATGGGCCAGGGTTATAGTTTCACTCCATCACATGACATGGATCAATATCCACTGACACCAGTTGTCACTGTGCCAGAAATTTTTTTTAAAAATCCTTTGTATAACTGAAGCCCAACAGTCAGAATGTCTCGCTGTAGAATCGGCTGATAATATATATATCGAGTATCGAAAATGTCAGAGGCAAGAGTTCATATTTACATTGCTAAAGTCATTGTTGAAATTTGAACCAAATTACTCTGATTTTTTTTCCTTGCAGCTTCGAGGAAAGAAGCAGCATATTCGAGCCTTGCTCATTGACAGAGTCATGTTGCAGCATGAGGTGATGTACATTTCTGTACTGCCAATTTTACTCACTACTATACTAGGAAATGTCTATCTGTAACATCTTATTTAACTAAAAGCATTCTCAATCTCTACAATAACTTTCCTCTCTTAGATTTGTAAAATTACAAATAAAGCCTGTCTCTAATTTGGGATTTTTCTACTTCCTTTAGCTGAGAACTCTAACTGTTGAAGGCTGTGAATATAAAAATATACACCAAGACATGATCAGGGATCTTCTGTGTTTGTCTACAAGTTCCTATGGTCAGGTAAGAATATGTCTTCTATGCTAAATTAATGCAGTCATGCACTACATGTATTGAGCTTATTTTCAACTTGATGTTTGCAGTGAAATGTAACATAATATAGCTTTTAATTCCTTGGTAGAATTCATAGATTCATAGATTCTAGGACTGGAAGGGACCTCGAGAGGTCATCGAGTCCAGTCCCCTGCCTGCATGGCAGGACCAAATACTGTCTAGACCATCCCTGATAGACATTTATCTAACCTACTCTTAAATATCTCCAGAGATGGAGATTCCACAACCTCCCTAGGCAATTTATTCCAGTGTTTAGCCACCCTGACGGTTAGGAACTTTTTCCTAATGTCCAACCTAGACCTCCCTTGATGCAGTTTAAACCCATTGCTTCTTGTTCTATCCTTAGAGGCTAAGGTGAACAAGTTTTCTCCCTCCTCCTTATGACACCCTTTTAAATACCTGAAAACTGCTATCATGTCCCCTCTCAGTCTTCTCTTTTCCAAACTAAACAAACCCAATTCTTTCAGCCTTCCTTCATAGGTCATGTTCTCAAGACTTTTAATCATTCTTGTTGCTCTTCTCTGGACCCTTTCCAATTTCTCCACATCTTTTTTAAAATGCGGTGCCCAGAACTGGACACAATACTCCAGCTGAGGCCTAACCAGAGCAGAGTAGAGCGGAAGAATGACTTCTCGTGTCTTGCTCACAACACACCTGTTAATACATCCCAGAATCATGTTTGCTTTTTTTGCAACAGCATCACACTGTTGACTCATATTTAGCTTGTGGTCCACTATAACCCCTAGATCCCTTTCTGCCGTACTCCTTCCTAGACAGTCTCTTCCCATTCTGTATGTGTGAAACTGATTTTTTCTTTCTAAGTGGAGCACTTTGCATTTGTCTTTGTTAAACTTCATCCTGTTTAACTCAGACCATTTCTCCAATTTGTCCAGATCATTTTGAATTATGACCCTGTCCTCCAAAGCAGTTGCAATCCCTCCCAGTTTGGTATCATCCGCAAACTTAATAAGCGTACTTTCTATGCCAATATCTAAGTCGTTGATGAAGATATTGAATAGATATTGAATTCAGTGTCACAGTATCTTTGTTTTTTATTTCAGGCTTCAGTAACGTATGAAACATTTAATTACTCACATAATTCTTTCCAGGTTAGGAAATTCCAGTCCTGGTTAGGCCTGGAATTTGACTGACTTTTGAAATTTGCAAAAGTGAGTTTTGTCCAATGAATTCAAGACTTGCTAAAGTCAATAGCGGCCGCACACACTCATCCAAAACCAGAATTGGGCCCATAGAATCTTTTGAGTTATTTATTAAACATTAATCTCATTTGTATTAAGTGTTTAAAAAATGTGCCAGGTTGACAGTTGTGGAAACTAAAGTCTTCAGTTCACAGAACAGATGCATCATGGGCCATGGCAAGACAAGCTACTCCACACCATACTCCCAGTGTGCCTAAAACCTAATTTGGAGAAATCGCGAGGATAGTTGAGCCTCCATGCCCACTGCTGCTAATCTTTTAAAATAAAACAGGCTAAATTTCTGTGCACTGACTCACCTTCCTAAGACCTGCACATTAGTAATTGAAGAGAACTGGGATATCACTGCTTTGTATATCCCTTTGTGTACTTGAAGATTTGTGGTAATGCTTGTCTTTCTACAGGTCAGAAATAAAGCTCAGCAAGCATTCTTCACAGCACTGGGAACATACAACTTTTGTTGCAGAGATATCATTCCTTTGGTTTTGGAGTTTTTGCGGCCAGACCGACACGATGTTACTCAGCAGCAGTTTAAAGTACTATCTCAATTACTTAATTTCAGAGCTGTCTCCAGTTTGTGTGTAAAAATTTTATGGTTAAAATACATGTGGTATGGTGTAAAGATTTTATTAGCATGACTTTGGGATGGTTGAATTACTCGTGAATAGCTAACCCTAAAGTGACTTAGGCAGTCATCCCAAAAAAGTGCCCATAAAAATACCATACCCCACCTTCATGAATATACTCGATTTCATCAGGACCTCAGGAATTATGAATGCTTTATGCTAATAGCTGTTCACTTTTATTTCCCACTTAAAAGAAAAAAATAGTACAAAGCAATAAAATCTCAGCAGACTGTTCTTAGTTCAGTAGTTTTTTAGCAACCCTAGTCGAGCAAGGAAGGAAGAACAAAGAGCTGATCAACAGAAAATGTTATGCTAAGACTATGTCTGCACTGCCCCACAATTCAGCCTACAGAGGTGTGAATAGCAGTGCACACCATTAGTGTAATCCTGTATGAAGAGGATTACATTAATGCGAACTAGGAACCTTTTTTTGTATGCCTGCAATGTCCACACAACGGAGTTACAGCACAACACTTCAGTGCACACGTCTGTTCACACCACCCATAGTTCGAATTGCAGGGCAGTGTAGACAGGCCTAAGAAACACAAGTTTGTAATTTAAACTACCATAAATAGGTTTGTAGAAAGGCCAGGTGTTTTATTCATTGTGGTTATTGAAATGTGTTCTGTGGAAATAGTTCCCTCACAACCATTCTATGAAAGAGAAATCCATTTAGTCTGCACTACTTGCACACACTACTAAAACAAATATTTAATATGTCAAGAATTGCGTGGAATATCTTGTATATATTAGTGATAAACTGGATGATTTAATCTCAGTTCATGTTACAATTTAATAATTGGTAAAATATAGAGCAACTAATTTTTATTCTGTATGAATGACTGCTTTATGTAACTTTTAGTATTACAACTCTTGTTTACTATAGGGTGCCTTGTATTGTCTTCTTGGAAACCACAGTGGAGTATGCCTGGCAAATCTTCATGATTGGGACTGTATTGTACAGACTTGGCCAGCAATTGTTTCCTCTGGACTTAGCAAAGCTATGTCTCTGGAAAAGCCATCTATAGTGAGACTCTTTGATGACCTAGCAGAAAAGATCCACAGACAGTATGAAACAATTGGATTGGACTTTTCAGTAAGCAAAAAAATCACTTAAAAGCTAATATCACATTCGGAGGCTGTTTGACTTATATTTGATAAAATAAGTCAGTCGTTTAATAAATTGTATATGTTTTGGGTTAACTTTGACTACTAATATTGATATATTGATTTCATTCTGATTTCCAGTATGCAGGAATATAGACAAATATATCTAAGACTGGAATATTATAGATTTCATTTTAAGATTATTAGAATTTGACACTTCCTCCCCCCCCCCCCCCCCAATTTTTAGAGGCCAGTTATGCAATTGGAATGAAAAATAACTGATCTTTTAGCTCTTGTCAGGTGTGGTCCCTCCTAATCAAGGTTGCTGTGCACTTGCAGGACAGTGTTGGGAAGCTTGCACTGTCAGTACTTGTGTTGTATATGTTCTGTTGTTAGTCTAACAACTTACACTATACTAAATTTACTTACTCAGTGAAACATGGGGACGGAAACCATTACCGTAAATATTTTAGCATTTTTGTTTAACCGTAAAATCAGAGTTTGTGCATGGTTTACTCCATGCCTTAAAATATAGACATGTAATCATAGCTCTATCAGTATTTTAAAACTACTTAAGATGGAGGAAAATTATCATAACAATTATCATAACATATCATACTGGGAGCAGTGATTCCTGTCAAATAACAAAGGAGCAACCTGGATTGCCCCTCTAGGGAATTTTGTAAAATATAAAGGGAGGCTTATTCATATCTATGTGGAAGGGACGGTATGTGCACTTCATTTGACTGCCTCTCTGGGAGTCTCCTTTTCCAAAAGGATGGCTAACATTCTTTGGCTGCTATTCAGTTAGAGATGTTTCCCTTCTCTCTCAACAGGTTCCAGAGAAATGTGTTGAGATAGCCATTCTAATGCAAAAAGCAAAAAACCCAAGCGCCAGCGGGATGATGCTTAGTTCAGAAGAGATTCAGTTAGGAATTCAACGACAGAAAGAAAAGAATGCTGAGGCCTTGCAGTAAGTTAGATTGGTCTATGTAGACTTCAGTAACTACAGAAGTTGTAGTGCATAATAGTTTTTAGTTGATAAACATATACAGTTCATGAGCGATGATGTAAATTTAATCTAAAATTGTACATTAAATGTAATATTCTAAGAGGATGTGCTATTTTGCTTCTGAGTTTTGAGGCTAATAAGAAATAATTATTTGTGACATCTGTGTGTAAGGTTTTCTCTAGCAAAAATGAAGCTGTTTAAAAGTAATCTCTTCATAACCTTTTTTTTTAATACGTTAGCCTAAAAGTGACATTGAACTCCAACCATCTTTCCTTCCATTATTGCATCTTTTTAATTTCTTATTGCAGCTGTCTTTCAGTAATCCTTAACTGTATTGGAAGGGACATCATTGGCTTGTATGAGAACCTATATAGAATGGAATATTCCATATTCTCATCACCATAGTGCTTCAGCACTTTCCAGTAGTGTGTTCACAAAATGGCACTTCATCTCACTATTTTGTATCAGTTATAGTTACAAGTACTTATTAAGATAACAATACTTCAGACCAATGAAAACATTTTTTTCAATTGCTTTACTTTGTGCATTTGACTGCTTTGTTTTCAGTCACTTTAACTGTGTTTGTGTTGGTGTACCCCTTCCGTGAGGTCTTCAAGAGGGTGCTCACCAATAACAGCAACAGCGAAGCTGAAACAGAAAAGGCTGCAGTGTGCCTGAGTATGACACAACACAGTAATTAGGGAATATTGCTTACTTCTCAGGGAATTCTGTGCCAAAATATACAAAATTCTGCATGTAATATTTTAAAATTCTGCATATCAAACTAACACAATATAATCACACCAGTTTCAGTTACTTTGGTAATTTATTTCAGAAAAGTTGTCAGCAAGTATGTCTATAACAATACAGACAACGAAAAAGATTCAGGAAATGTCTTTTGACAAATAGATTCCTTACTAGGCATATTAATGCAGAACTTTGAATAATTCATTTAAACTACAGTACAGAACCGTATTTCCCGCCCCTCTCAGAAGCAGTGCGAAGGCTTGGGGGAGTCAGAGGTAAAGGAGTTGTTGAGGGAGAGGGAAGGAGCCTGGGAGTGAACCTGGAGGGTTGTTGGGTGTGGGTGTGAGAAGTATGGAACAGGTTTCTTGAGTGGGCTGGGGAGGGATTGTTAGGGAGCCTCCCTCAAGCAGACCCTGGCTGACCCCTAGCCTCTCCCATTCAGTCAGACACATCTGCCCCTGTCCCCATATGATCCTGCACCCTTATGTGTCCTTGTACCCTCTTCCCCCTGTCCCATGTGTACCTCCAACCCCACTCAGACACCCACTCCCCCCATTCCCATGTGGCTCTGCACCCCCATTCAGCCACCCCATGTATCTCTGCACCCCGTCTCCATGTGTCCCTGTGCCCCTACTCAGCCACTCCTTTCCCCCATGTGGCCCTGCAGCCCTCCCCTGTCCCCCTGTGGCTCTGTGCCTCCACTCCCAGTCTGCCCTTCCCCATTAGCAGTTATGAACCCCAGTCTGTGACCCCCCACAGCTGCCCCTTTTGCCCCATTTTGTTTGTCCCCCCATATCTCCTTTCTCCTGAGCTGGCCCCACTGGCAGGGCACTGCCAGGAAGGCAGCCTCTTCTGTTCCTTATCTGGGAGTGGCTGTTCTGTTCTAGCACCACAGCAGCCCCTGGTGGGCAAAAGGCATAACGGCAGCAACTTTCGGGCAGAAGTTATTTTCTGTGGGGGGAAAAAATTATGCACGCCACATGAATTATGTGCCTGCGCAGTGGCTTAGAATTCCCTCAGAAATAATTGCTGCAATAGACAGAAGAGAAGGAATGGATCAGAATTAAAGCAATGATGTTGACATCTGGTTTGGAAATTCATATAGAGTGGAGGCCTGGGGGCAGTGTGGTATGGAAGGGTTGGAATAATAGAAACAATTTCCCAGTCCCTCCGTGTCAGACAACCTTAACGACGGAGTGTTCCCTGTCTCCACGGCAACTGGGAGCAGACCAGATCTTTGCTCAGGACCTGGGCTAAGGTTCTCCCCTCAGGAAGATGCCTCCAAGAAGCACACACTGCAGGTTCCAGGACTCCCTTTGTAGCAGAGATGTCACAAGATTTGTAAACAAATTTTAACTAAATGCTCTATTTCTTCATTGGGTTAGCAGTTTTGAGGATAAAAACCTCAAAATCTAGTCCCAACTTTTTTTTTTTTTTTTTTTTTTTTGGCTTACTGAGGAGGGTTTGAAGGACAACACCTATCCTCCCTTTCCCCCTCAGAAATGGGAGACAGAACGCCTCAGGAACCCAGCTCCCAGTTGGCATGTTGGCAAGGTCCACAGTGAGACAGTTGAGTAGGCCACTTGGAAGCTCCCTTCCCTGAGATGAGGCCAGAATCAGTGGCATGGAACTGGGGATAATTTTTTTTTTTTTTCAAACTCCTCTCCCCCTTGCTCCTCTCTCCCCTCCGCTCTCTCCTAGGAATGAGGGTTGCCTTTCCCACAGCTTTCAGAGCAAGCGCGAAAGGTTCACTGGAGCCTCTTGAATCTTCGGGTAAGAGACACCCTTAGTAATCCCAAGGAAGAAATTCCTGTTCCCAGCCAGCGTGTAAGTAAGGTTCATGTAGAAATGGTTGAAAAGGCTGCAAAGCATTCCGCTTCCCACAAGCTGTTTTACCTGCAAGGGCTCAGCTGCCATGAAAGTGAGCAGCTCCTTGAACATTTGATACCAATGAGTATCACCAAATTCACAACCGTGAAAAACGCTTCACGGACCGTGAAATCTGGTCTGACCCCATGCTCACTTTTCTTCTGCGCTGCCTTCAGAGCTGGGCGGCCGGAGAGCGGTGGCTGCTGGCCAGGCACCCAGCACTGCTGGCAGTGCCCTGCCAGCAGCAGCGCAGAAGTGGCTGCTGGCCAGGCACCCAGCACTGCTGGCAATGCCATACCATGCCACCCTTATTTCTGTACTGCTGCTGGCGGCGGCTCTTCCATCAGAGATGGGCTCCTGGCCAGTAGCCGCCACTCTCCAGCTGCCCAGCTAAGCTTCCCAGAGTTTAGCATGAACGGAGATCTAACTTAACAGGTGCTTATGTTTTTAGAAAATGAAAAATCCAAAAAACCCTCAAACCCCGCTAAGTTTACTCCTGGGGGAATTCTGCGCCACTGTTCATGCGAAGAATTTATGTCCCCTGTAGATATCTTTGCTTCCCTGCAGAAAAATGACTTTCTGATGGGGAAGCAAAGGGAAACCACAAGAGCAGTCATGTTTTGGGTGCTCAGGGCTGCCAGCGGAGAGGTAAATCACTGTGACACAGGGGGCGGGACTGGGGAAGACCCGACTGCTGGCTCCTACCCTGCACCGGGCTCATCTGCTAGTCCTGGTTCGGTTGGGGAGAACAGGACTTCCTCTTCCCCTGCACGGCATCTGGGGCCAGGTCAGACCCACCCTCAGATTTCTCCCCAGGCAGCAAGAAGCTCTGCAAACTCCCCACCCATCTCTCCTCAGCTGCAGGGGGAGGGATCACTGTATGGGGAGCTTCTCCCCCATCTGGCCAACCTCTGTGCATCCAGATCCCCTCATACCCAGATCCCCCCTGCAGAGCCCCACTCCCCCTGCACCTGGATGACCCCAAGAAGCTACCCGCACCTGGATTCCCCACTCCACCAAGCGCAACCAGCTGCACCTGGATCCCCACCCCAGTGAGCCCCACTCTCCCAGCATCTGGATCTCCCCACTGAATCCCCCCACACCCAGACTCCCCTGCCAAGATCTATCCCCCCACACACCCAGACCCTGCACTGCTGACCCCAGCCACCTTCACTTGGACCCCCTGCAGAGTCCCATTACCGTTGCACCCAGAACTCCCTAACAAGCCCCTATGCATCCAGATCGCCTCCCGTACTCAGATTGCCCCACACAGAATCCTCTCAACCCACACCTGGATCCCCCAACACTAAGTCCCTCTACACTTGGATCCTGCCTTGCTGAGCCTGCCTGCCCACACCTGGTGCAGTTGGCACAGAGGGGCAGGGCCCTGGGGTGTTTCTGAGGCAGGCTCGGTCCTTGCGCCGTGTCAGGGTTGGGTACAGCCTCACTGCTGAGCCATGTTCCGGGTGGGGAGCTGCAGAGTGATCTCCTACCTCTGTGCAGCCAGTGGCCTGTATTCCCCAATATCATGCTGGAGCCTCCACATTTATTTGACAAATAAAACTTGCAGAATTTTAAGGTATTCTGCACAGAATTTTTAATTTTTTGGCGCAGAATACCCTCGTGTAAAAATTGAATAGCAATTGTAATTGGTCTGTGTAATTGTTCTTGCCTTGTTTATGAAGGTGTGATTAAGGTGGAATGGAAATTCCCTATCAAGATTTGTAACTAAAAAGTAAAAACTTTAATCTGCCTAAGATGAAGCCTGCTGCAACCTCCTAAGTAAAGGGTATCATCATACCAGCTGAGGGAGCATTGCAAACCCACAGATGAGAATAAGATTATTACTCAGACTAAACTTAGATATAGCAAGATCAACACTGGACTATTAGCTGCAGTCTGATTGTGCAGTTCTGTGTTCATTTGGGAGGGTAGATAACCCCCACCCCAAAAAACAAAACAAAACAAAAAAACCCATACATAAAATATACCTTAAACTAGATTTCCGTAGCAGCTTTTATGGAACTGATGCTTCCCCTGACTGTTGTTTGCTGCACATTCAGAACTTCCAAATATGTGTTGGGGAGACAGCTATGGCTCCACTCAAAGAGATTGGAATTGCAGGCTAACACTATTATCCTTCTAAATGTTTTGTTGGTAAGCTCTTTGGAGATCATAGAGACAAAGCAGTAAATGAGGCTTTAGACAAGGGAATTGGTCCCTCCCTTGTTCCAGTGAGAGAATCTTCAATTTACCTCATCTCAGCAAGTGTTCCCTTTGAAGCTGCTGCTCTTGCAGGTTCCTGCACATTAGGAGGAGGCTTTTGCTATATAAGGCCACGATTTGTTGGAAAACAATCCAGCTCCAAAAGCTGCTCTTGATTTTTGGGTTTCCTGAGTCTGGGAAGATTCCCGCTTGCAACATCCCTCACCCAGATTTCCTCTAAGGGGCATTTCAGGGTGGGCCTTCATCTGGAAGTGAACCACTCAGAAAAAGGATGCTTGAGATATTTATCATTTTCCCAAAGTAAATTAAAATAAACCGGCACTGTCTCATGCTATGGACCATCAAGCTCACTCTTCCATTTCCAGCAGATGATTCTTCAGAAACATGGTATTTGTGTACAGTTGCTAAGAAGTTAAATGTTCAGCACTATTTAGAGGAGTAGCCTTGTTCATGTCCTGGACATAAGCCCCTACTCAGTTACTCAAAGTTCTGTACCAAGAAGGAAAGTCAGTGTTGGCCAGCTCACCGAGACACATGAAGAGCCAAGGGAATGCCATCTAGATCAGTTAGCCTTTCAGTGCATTGCAGGCCAGTTTGGAACTCTATTGATAGCCCTATTTGCATCCCAGTCCAGTTGGAATATCAAGAGGTGCTGTGTGCGAAAGAGATACACCAAAGTGTAGGTTGTGGTTCCCTTATCTCAGAAGTGAACTAAATGGCCTCCTTTATGCTCTCCCCTCTGCCCCGATAGTAAAGATGGTAAAGCAGATTGTGAAGGAGCAAGACCATAGTAATTGTAACTGCCTTCTCATTAACTCTCAGGTCTTGATTCTCAGACCCAATTTAAACATAATGGGAACCTCCTCTCAAACTTCACACACACGCAACGGTGCGAGGCTGATACTGAATCAAAATCCAGTGCTGCCTAACCCATCACCTGGAAAGGAATCAGTCATTCTTTCTGCAAAAGTAATAAACATCCTCCTAGCATCTTGGAGGAGATTCACAGATTATGTCTGTATATCACTTGAGGTTTAGATGTTGATGTTACAAGAGGCACGCATCAGGGGAAAGTCTGCTAAAGCTAAGGATATTCTGGTGTTTTTACAAGATGTCCACATGTCCACTGGTCAGGCTAAGTCAGTGACTTCAGGCATATTGCACTGTAAAGAAACGCATGAGAATCTCTCCTCACCAGCACATAACAGATGGCTGAGGACCACCATTCTTACCAGTCCTCAGTCAAAACACAGATTCCTTTCATGATCTTGAGCTGCATGCTACAAATCCTAATAAAACTGCCTTTCATCTTCACAGTTGGTAGGTCTCTTCCTCCTCTCCCTGAAAGTATTTTGCCTACTCGCCCCCTCCTGGTACAAAGGAGGTTTTGGAGCTTGGTGTGCTCTCAATGAAGTCTCAGTTATATGCTATATCAAACATGGTAGTTCTGTGAACTAACCACACCTCCATCCCCAATGTAACAGCAATCTTCCTTATTTAATAGGAAGTGATATTGTTATCCTGGATGAAGGCAAACATCCTAAGGAAGTAAAATTCATAAGTTAGAGGTGAACAAAGCCTACATAAGAATAAAGGTTTATATAGTGGAGGCATTTGGAGCCTGAGGTACAACTCCTCATTACCATGTACTACTCACTCTGTGGAAAAAGCAATGATTTTTTTGAAAGATCACACACATCTTACGAGAAGGTCTATAAAGCTACTACAGGACCTTCCATCCATATTTTTTCAAACACTGTAGTCAACATACTCATCCTTGCTGAGGCAGCATTTGGTGGAAGGGTGTTACAGAACAGGGTTCCGCAGTAACTCTTATGTTCCTTTTCAATCCTGCATGGGTAAATTGAACCCTTCCCCCTAGGGATGACTTACTGTTTTCTACATCCCACTGGGAAGATTATCTGACATGGAGGGAACTGAGAGAGGGAAAAGTTGGCCTTACCTGTGAATTTTCATTCTAGGACATTCCATGTTCTACAGTCTGACCCTTCCTTGGAGGGGATTGTATTATATCCAATTTCTTTCTGCCAAGGAGAGCCCTAGAATAGAAATTCACAGATAAGACAAGATTTTTCCCTGATTTGAGAGGATAGGGAGAAAGACTTGATTCTTGGGTGGGTTGGAGAGGGGAAGGCTGTAACAAATCTGGTTGGGCACAGAGGACTCAGAATGGGTGAGATAGGTGGCATAAATTTTTCACTAAAAAGTACCAGAAGAGTATTAAGTAAAAAAGGGAGTTGTTAAATGAAGGGACATAAGAGAAGAAAACCGTTGTAGAGCTCATTTCTTCCTGGTGCAAGTGAAAAGTGGCTAGTAGGAAGCTGATTACAACTCTTGATTGTGCATTGGTCCAGCATCTGGCACTGGCCCACTCCCATTATGTCCTGTACCTCACCTGGCATGGCTTTAAGCCAGAGCTGGGGTCTGGCAAAGGATCCTCATCATCAAGGATTTACACACCAGCAGAAAGTTCCCCTTCACATGGGGAATTGTCCATAGGCAATTTACAGCCAGAATCTGGCCACTTTGCAAAGTGGCCAGACAACACTGAAGAATCTAAAATAGAGCACCTTTTATTGGCATGGCAAAGCATAGTGTATATCCAGGCAGATTATAAAGTACATACATAAAAAATGAGGCTCTGTACTCCTGATTCTTTTCTCTTATACCAGGTTTAGGCAGGAAACTCTGTTGACCCCGGTGGAATTATTCCTGGTTTCTACTAGTCTGTGTGAAGATGAATCAGAACTTGTGAGCTTATCAGTAATGTAAAAAACTGAGACTTGAATATTTTGATGATCTGCAACTTTATCTAATTAGATAGAGACCAACTGGTGCATTCTACGGACATGGTACCCTGATTTTCACACCTCCAAAACACAGTGTAGAAAATGCCACTCAGCTGGGCAAACTAGCTGCCTTTTAAGACCTTATCTGGACAAAAATGTAAAGGTATAGACGCTCCCCGGGTTACGCAAACCCAACTTATGCAAATCTGCACTTAGGGAAAAAGTTCCGTAAGCTTTTTTTTTCTTTTTTTTTTTTTCCCCCTTATTGTCGGGTATACGTTCCCGACTTATGCGAAATTCAACTTAGGCAAGGTGTTCCGGAACGGAACGCTTGCGTAAGTCAGGGAGCGTCTGTACTATGTTGGATTACGTTAGTTAGCTTACTCTAAAACCTAAACTTCTAGTCAAGTCAAGGCAAGTTAAAACTTAAACTCAACCCTTTTAGCATATACTAAAGTATAGCTTGCCATGTCTTGACTCGAGTTTTTGAGGGTTTTAATTAGACTTAGCTGACTAGCATGATCCAACCTCACACCTTGAAATCCTAGTCTAGACAAAGACATAGTGTAGAGGAATCACCGTAATATTCCTCCCTTGACTCAACAGCGATTGTCTCCCCTCCATCCGTTCCTTTCAAAAAATTAACATGACATATATACAGTATCTGCAGTGTTAATTTAATTACTAGACATTGTCTGTGCTATTTATATCCGTTGTGCGAATGAAGAGAAAATATGCCTTATTTTGTTTATATAAAGATTCTTTTAAACACTTCTCTCCATGATGTCTAGTAGTTGACAGTACACTTCAAGTCTATATACTCATTTTACTTTTGTTTTTTCAGAAACTATGAAAATTTGATCAACATGCTGTTAAATTGTGTGAATCAAAGAAATCTGTAAGTTTGCCTTTCTCTGAACTTTTTTTTATGCTAGTTTTTCTGAATTAAAAAAAAATGCACAGTAAAATAGATAGCTTAGATGACTGGAAATAACATATGCAGCCTTACCCGTACAGGACTGATTAAAATGCAGTTTAGGTCAGTAGTGATCAGAAAGTTGTACTGTCTGACATCTCATACATGAAACATATTTGGCCTTGGCCTACTTCTAATGGACAAGAATCAACATCAATTGGCATCGATATAGGGACAGAAGGGCCATTTGTAGGGATGTTCAACTCTCCCTCCCAATTGAACAGGGAAGTATCAGGTCAACATGAGGAATCCTGCATTGCTGTCATCCATTCGATGCCTGTATTATAGGTGAACGTAGCCTTATAGTAGTTGTTTTCAATATCTCTGTCCCTTCCTAACAATTTCTGAGTTCAATTATTTGTCTAGCATAAAGATGGCAATGAAGTTCAAGTACTTTTAAATTACTGTTAACCAGGTAATTTTTATTTATTTTTAAAATACTACCAACTAAATAAAGATATGTGAGGTCTAATTCTCAGTTCCATTAAGGTAATTTTACACCAGTCTAACAGTGTAAAGAGCCTTTACATGGAGTTAGTTTGCACTAACTTCAAGGCCCATTTTCTCTCCCCAAGTGATGTAGAGGGGCCTTCTTTTACTAAGACTGAGGCCCGTATAGCGTGGTTGTAGAATAGAACATTAGTTTTATGGTGGTTAGATGCACCTGCTTAACAGATGTTTTTTTGATTTTAGGTATATTTTTATAACCTTTTTTGGACAACAGTGTTACATGCAGCACTCCACTGTTCATTGTATATGTTGTTTTTTAGCCCCTGGAAGTTTGAACACATAGGCATTGGCTTTCTGTCTCTCCTCCTGAGGGATGATAGGGTACTGCCTGTCCATGCCATAAGATTCTTTGTGCAGTGTCTCAACCACGATGCAATAGTGGTTCGCAAGGTAAAGATGGCAAATTGATTACAATTTCTCTTGCTTTTCCAATCCCTGATCAAATATTTGTTGTTGTTGTTTGTTATTTAGAGGCTCCAGTTAGGGAGCAGGGCCCTGTTTACACACACACATGTCCATCCCCCAAATTGCATATGATCTTAGGAGTCCTATGACAATGGCAATTGATCTGAGGGCTTTTAGATGAGCAAAAATTTGTACTATTAATTTTGTTTATCCTGCTTGTCAGTGAGACTTGGAAACACTTTCAGCATTGTGGAGTGTTGGGGGGAAGAGGAAACTAGATGGCAGGCTTCGTGCTATGGCATGCCATGCGAAAGAGGTTTAATTCTGTGTCTCATGCAGTGTTCCCTCTAATTTTTTCCCACACATGTGCAGAATGAATTTTATTATGTGGACCAGTATGGAGGTGAGGCGTGACACATCACCTCCATATTGGTCCACATAACAAAATTCATGTGGCGGGGATGGGGCCCAGGGGTTCGGAGTGTGGGAGGGGGCCCAGGGCTGGGACAGAGAGCTGGGGGGTGAGAGCTCTGGGGTGGGGCCGGGGATGAGGGGCTCAGGGCTGGGGCAGAGGGTTTGGGCTGTGGGGATGTGAGGGCTCCAGCTGGGGATGAGTGGTTTGAGATGCAGGAGGAGTCTCTGGGCAGGGGCAAGAGGTTGGGGTGTGGGGCAGGGGAAGTGAGGGCTCCGGCTGGGGGTGTGGGCTCTGGGGTGGGGCCAGGGCTTGGGGTGCAGGCTACCCCAGGGCTATGGTAGGGAGAGAGGACTCCCTGCAGCTCTCTCTCCCCGCAGTAGCACCTGGGCTGGGGAGGAGAGGTGCCTCTCTCCTCTGCAGCAGCTCCAGGGCTGGGGCTGCGGGATAAGTGCATCTCCCCCAGCCCCGGCAGCTCTGGGGCTGGGGGAGAGTGTCTTCTCCCCGCCTCTCGCCGCCATGGCAGCTCCAGGGTTGAGCTGGGTTGGGGCTGGGGAAGGGGCGCCTCTCTCCACCGTGGCAGGTCCAGGAGCTGAGGGAGAGGCGCATCTCCCCGCTGCAGCCCTGAGCACCTGCGCAGCGCTTAATGGGCTGCTGTGCGGCTGTGCAGCTTAGAGGGAATTTAGGTCTTGTGTTCTCTGTAATGAGGGGGCTGAGATGGCTGTGGAGGAAGTAATCTCATCTGCTGGTGTGACTAAGTGCCACATGATGATGTTGACTGACTTTAAAGGGAGTGCCATTCACCATTCACTTGGGAGAATGAGTGACTATGATGTGAATAACTAGACAAATCCTTGCACTGAAAATGTGAAATGGATGAATTAATCCTCATTCTCCTTTTTAGATGGCTATCTCAGCTGTTGCTGGCATCCTCAAGCAGTTGAAGAGAACCCACAAAAAGGTGTCCATCTGCCCTTATGAAGTCAGTAAGTGTTTAATAAGAGATTTCAGGTCCTAAATACCTAAATTTATCCTGAAGCTTTCAGGAAATATATTTTCCCACCTACCTTACCAATAGAAAACACATGTTCTCTGTTATTGTGGTATAAACAAAATGGGTAACCTAACTAAAACATTTTTCACTTACCTTTAAAACAAAATGTATTCAGATCTAACAAGTAGATGTGTACTTGTAGTTTATTCAGCTGGTTGTAGGGAGGGTTGTGTATGTGTACACATTTTATATATAGACACAGGGCCTGATCCTTCTCCCTTTGAAGACAGTGGGAGCCTTGCAATTAACTTGAATGAGAACAAGATCACACTTGCATATACCATTAGGTGCCTCTGCTTTCTGTTCATTCCTTACTCCTTTTATCATCCAGATTATGATGAACACTATGTATAAACAAATATTAAATAACATTATTTTTATATTATTTCTGTATTTGTCAGTGTGACAGATGACTTTTCTTGGTTCCATGGGTCCTATGAACCCAACATTCAGTTATTGTAAAGGTAAACATTTTAAACCTGAGTTCAGGAAGTTCTTTCCCTTTTTGTGCATGCATGCATTACAAATAGGAATAGGCAGAAAACTTCACCTGTCCCTTAAACAAGACCTCATAGGCTCGAGTGTTGTTTAAGTCATTTTCACTACAGGATTTCAGTGTGCCATTTTGGGTCCTCTCAATGGTGCTTCATAGTACATCACACATGAAGGAAAAATCAAATCTCTTCTTCATTTAGTTAAAGTTGTAAATCTTGTGATTTAATAGTATCTTTGTAACAAATTTTCTTGGTTTAAAAAAAATTGATGTGCTAACAAGTTGACTCCCTACTTCAAACTACATGCTTATCCCTTTCTGTATTGCACCACCTGTGACCAAAACCTTCCCAAAAACAAGATATGGAAAGTGAACTGGAAGCTGGAAGATAAATGTAAGCAGAACTGCTGGAGGATGAGCAGCATTCAAAGAAGTATTTGAAAGAAAATATGTTTGTCTTTTGAACTAAACACCCAAACAAGCTTTACAGATATTGGTCCTGTCTAGACTAGACTTCTTGGTTGTGTTGTAACTCTAGTTAACTGATATGATTGTAAGCACAAGTATGTGCTCCATGACTAAGGATAATCAATCTCTTTTGTAAAAGTTCTGGGCAGTCTGCAAGGGTACTCAGTACACACTACTAGCTGTTCAGTTTTATGGGCTCAGGATCATCCCAGATGTCCTGTTGTTTTTGTATCTCAGAGGTAGCAACCCTATCCAGGACAACACTTGTTCCTAGCCATGAAGTGTCTATATTTGCATTTACAATTGTGTTAGCTAATTCCACTTAATTTCCAATCAGTTAGCTCTAGTTAGAACAGAACTCAAAACTCTAGTTTAGCAGGTCCTGTTTGTACAAAGGTATTGTTGTTAAACTTCTGTGGCAAATTTCATCTGGAGGAATGTTTACAAGTGACACACAAACTCTTGAAATGGCTCTCTCA
Source organism: Trachemys scripta elegans (assembly GCF_013100865.1). Taxonomy (NCBI): domain Eukaryota; kingdom Metazoa; phylum Chordata; order Testudines; family Emydidae; genus Trachemys; species Trachemys scripta. The sequence goes on along the minus strand of NC_048300.1, from coordinate 31,529,192 downwards.
TGAAAAAGCTGACAGTAAATTATAAATGTGTGGGTATGTTAACAAGTATGGGCTCGTGAGCAAATCTGATATAACATTAATTCATCTTTAAAAACAGGTGGAGTCCCCAAGCCTTCCAGCATTCAGGCTGGTGACAGACCTGATAACCAGTGGCTGCATTTCGATAGTGAAAGTTTACCAAAGACTAAACAAGCTTGGGAGTCATGTTGTTTTGTGGAGAAAACACACTGGGGATACTATACCTGGCCTCAGTGAGTACTATTAAATTATGTATATTGTGGGCAAAATTGTATAAGAAAAACAGAAAGTTTGACTAATACTGTTGAAGTTAAAGGGACACTATTAGATCAAAAATAATATTTTGCATTTTCTTAACTATAATTAAAACTGAAATTTTTTTTGCACTTCTCCTGGCGTGGACAATGAAAATAGTCTCCATTTCCATGTTTATTGCAAATCAATTTCCAGCCAATTGTGATGTGAGCTTTTTGTGTGCTGCAAACATTGTGGGGAATATTTTTGTTTAACTATTCCTGTTGGAATTGCATCTCTTAGTCTTGGATTTTGTAAAAGCTTGTTTTACAGTCAATCGTTACAAAAATATTGGGGGTCTAAATTTGCCCCAATAATGCCCTTTTTTAACACTAGGTTTGAGAGGTGTTTATGATTGTCATCAAATTAAGCTTATGTCACATGCTATGAAAGTATAGGAGAAGATTACTGAAAAGCGTGTACATGGAATGGTTGAAATGTGAAAGTGTCAGTATTGATTCATGCTGAGAAGGACACAATTAGTGACATATTTGCTCTATGAATCCTCATGGAGAAGTTCAGAGAAAAGAGACAGCAACTGGGTATGATCTTTGTGGACTTGAAGCAGGCATACATTCATCTCATTAGAGTAAAGTTTGTGACAGAGGTGTGCCAGGGTACATCTACACTACAGCGGGGAGTCGATTTAAGATACGCAAATTCAGCTACGTGAATAGCGTAGCTGAATTCGACGTATTACAGCCGACTTACCCCGTTGTGAGGACGGCGGCAAAATCGACTTCTGCCGCTTTTTGTCGGCGGCGCTTACTACCACCTCCGCTGGTGGAGTTAGAGCGCCGATTCGGGGATCGATTGTCGCGTCCCGACGGGACGCGATAAATCGATCCCCAAGAGGTCGATTTCTACCCGCCGATTCAGGCGGGTAGTATAGACCAGGCCCCAGAAAGATATGTCCATCAGCACCAGGATATGTATGATGGAATGATTACTCTAGTCGAAACTAAATGGGGCTACCGTAGAGAATTTCCAGTAAACATTGGCCTACACTGAGCATCAGCATTGAGCCCCTTTTTATTTGCAGTTGTTACTGATGTGATGAGAATATACAAAGGGAACCACCTTGGAACATGATATTTGCTGATGACTTGGTAATATGTGCGGAAGATTGAGAGACCTGGCAAGCCAGTTTTGAACAGTGACAGCATAGTTTTGAGCAGGCAGGGCTTAGTGCCAATGTCGGTAAGACTGAGGGTATCATGAATGAGGGAGAAAGACTCACCATAGAGGATATGGCAGAGAGATTAGAAGAGTGAAACAATTTAAATACCTAGGATTACTTGTTGTTGACAATAGTGCCCTCAAGTGATGCCCAGCATTACACTAAAGCTGTATGGTGCAAATGGTGGAAACTGACTCCAGTTCTCTGTGACCAAAAGATGTCGTTAAAGTGTATAAAACTGTATTTGACCTGTCTTAATGTACAGAAGAGAGACTTATCCAGTCACAGGAAAAGAAATCAGTATGCTCTCCACCATGAAAATGAAGATGTCAGGATGGTCCAATGGTTGGACACTTCATGATAGGGAACAGAACAAGGTTGTAAGAGGGCCTAATGTGGATTGCTCCAACTGAAGACAAGTTTAGGAAGGCTATTATACATTGGTATAGGCATACCCAACAGAGACCCCAGAGTGTTATATCAGTAGGATGGCTCTTGCAGTGATTGTGGATGGAAGATGCCCAAAGGGGAGACCAAAGATGCTGGATATCAGCGGATGTCAAAGAGATCAGTCTGCACAACAGCTTGGTGTACAATCATGTGTTTTGGAAGAAGGCTATAAGTGTCACCAACCTGAAATAGTGGTGGCAAGAAAGAAGAAATTTGCTTTAGATTTTGGTGTTCGAGTCAACACATTTAATTTGATATCAGTATATAAAATGTAGAGAATTAACGTAATTGTTTTTTGTTCTTTCATTTATTTGGGAAGTATGCTAATATATATTTCCTCTAATATTTAGAAATATGGTAGTTTATGCTTCTGCTGAGCAACAACCAAAGCTTGGGAGGAGGAGAGAGGACTTGTTAGAGGTAAGCATGCTAGGATTTTTTTTAAGCTCTTTTGAAAGTCTGGGTTGTTCTGTTTCAAGACTAGCACAGATTATTTGTGACTTAAGTCATCAGAGCACTGAACAGTCATCAAGATAAGGTTTGAAATAAGTTTATGGCCACATTGAATGGCTAATTACTAGGGCTGTCAATTAATCATGGTTAATGCATGCAATTAACTCAAAACAAATTAATGTGTTAATCACACACCAGGGCGCCATGCTCGGGGGGGCGCTGCTGCCTGCCCTCTTCTCCTGCCGCCCTGCTTCACTGCTGCTCCCACCTCCTCCTGCCCTCCCCCATGGAGCTGCCACTGGCCAAGCTGCTCCAGACCGGGAACCTGCCTGCTGCACAGAGCAGAGAGGTGGGGGGTGGGCTGATGTCAGAGTGTCCCTGTGTACCCGTTTGCTGCTGATCTGGGACCTGGGACACGGGGAGCCTGGCTGCTGCTGGCCTTAGGGGTGGGCAGGCTGGGCCACTGCCCAGGGCACCAGGGGCGCCTCTGGAGCAGGGGAGCCCCTCCTCCCCCCACTGCTCTGCGCTGCAGCCACCACTGCTCCTACTCCCCGCTCCCAAGGTGCTTGGCACTGGAAGTTTGCTGTGCAGAGTGGGGAAGGGTGATGTTGGGGTGTCCCCATCTTCCTGCCCATGTACCCGGTCTCTGCTAAGCTGGGGTGGGGTGACAGGGAGCTCTGGGTCAGGAGTGGGAGCTGCTGGCAGCTGCTGCTGTCTGAATAAGCATTCAGGCTGGGGAGTGCTCTGCTTAAAAACACATTGTGCTGAACACACTCACTTCCCCCAACACACACACAGTCTGTCTCTCACAGAATACACACACACACACACACACACACACACACTTTCTTTCACACACAGTTTGTCTTTCACCCACATACACACTCCCCCAACACCCGCATACACTCTCTCTCTCTCGTTCATCCAAAACACACACACACACAGTCTCTCTCACACACATGCTTCCCCCCCATATTTAAGTGATATTCTTATTGTTTAATAGTGAAATTAAAACTGCAGTTAATCATTATTTATTTTAATCTCGCAATTAATTGTGATTAATATTTTTAATCGTTTGACCGCCCTACTAATTACCAATTTTACTGATTCTAGTTGATAATATCAGCAAGGAGACTGAACTTTCTACCCTAAAGGTGGCTCTTCCAGAACAGGACTGATGCATAATGGCAACATGGTGTGGGAAGGCCTGCTATTCCTGTTCTGTAGATAAATAGGATTTCTGCTCAGACGCTATCAGTCCAGCCATTTCACAATCATTACTTTTATCTGAAACTAAAGTTTCTTAGTCTATCATTATCATGCTAAATAAGCCTTACCATTTGTTTTTAATTCATGTAACCAAATATATATTTTTGCAGTTGTTGCGCCATCTCTAATCTTCCTCTTTTGAGAAAGGTTAGTGAGTCCTAGAGCTGCCTTGCAGTACCATCATCTTGATCTTTCCAGTCTGCTAGTTTTGGTGGTCGATCTCCTGATATTGAGCAAAGATCAGATAATCTAAAAGTCAATCAGTTGCCTTTGATGCCTCTGCCACATTGTGGTGTTTGATGTACTTGCTGGTGTGGCCTGGTGGAGTTCCCTTGGAATGCAGAGACTTGATTGAATTACTGATGACATTGTCGTTTTATTTAGATTTGTAATATTCTACCATAGATGGTGTTGGTGCCTATTTTTTAAAAAAAAGTAGGGTCACCTAGAATTATGTAGTGGGTTCACAGCAGTATATGCATTATGGAAAAAAAATATTTCGAAGACGTTTTAATCCTTTCCAGTCAGGCATAGCCTGGATTTGTAGAGACATATAAAATAGGAATATAGAATTTGACTTCCAGGCGTATGCAATATGTGGACCCAATTTTAAACATGTGAGTAATCCCACTGACTTAATTTGGACTCACATGCTTAAAGGTAAGGGTATTCTCAAGTGCCTTACTGAATTGGAGCTTCTTTGAGGAGAAAGAATAAAAATGAGAAATGACTGAATGTGTGAAACCAAAATAAATTTTAAAAAATACTATGGAAAATTGCTATACAGGAGACCCAATTTTCAGATTAGTTGAGATACATTTTGCTTAAAAATTTGACTGTGTCAGTGCCTCATAGTTTCTGTAATAAGTGATTCGTGAAATGATGATAAAGATTTTGAAGTGATCAGGAGAGTGGTCATGAGTACAGAGCTGGTGCTCCATAGTCAGTGCCATTGGAAATGGCTGCTTTGAAGGCATTCTGTTAGTGGAAGGAAAGATGGCCCAACATCACTATAAGAGTAAAAGCCTCTTGGCACTAAGATGTTGACCTAATGCTTGTTTGGGGGAAATGGAGACTGCATGCATGATTTGGACTCCTGATTTGGCAAAAGTATAAAAAAAAAAAAAAATAAGAATAAGGACTTGGAAAGATTTTTTCCTCCCAAATGAGACTCTTATCATTGTGGTAGTTAAGCACCTTGAATTTAAACTAAGGCTTATCACTGTTTTCTTTTACAGGCAGAACAAATCATATATGATCACTTTTCCGATCCAAAATTTGTTGAGCAGTTAATAAAGTTTCTATCTCTAGAAGACAGAAAAGGAAAAGACAAATTTAATCCTCGCAGATTTTGCCTCTTCAAGGTAACTAGATTTTTATGGATAAATTACTTCCCTTTTATAGATAATTATCAAATCAGTGCGAAAAGCATTGCATTCAGTGACCCAGGTAATCACTGTTATTAAATGTTGAGAGAAGGTATGCCCTAAGGACCACTATGACCAACCTCATTATACTGTCTTCTGAATTCTCCAAATATATTTTTCCCTAATAGTGGTGATATAGAGAGGGTATATACACTTGGGGATAATTCTGTTTTGAACATATGAGAAACATTACCTAACTATATACTTAAACTTTAAATTTGTTTCTCAATCTTCTGTGTCTCTTACGGAAAAAATATTGTTAAGATCAATGGCTCCATGTCTAGTTGGCAGCCGGTATCAAGCGGAGTGCCCCAAGGGTCGGTCCTGGGGCTGGTTTTGTTCAATATCTTCATTAATGATTTGGAGGATCGCTTGGATTGCACCCTCAGCAAGTTTGCAGATGACACTAAACTGGGAGGAGTGGTAGATACGCTGGAGGGTAGGGATAGGATACAGAGGAACCTAGACAAATTAGAGGAATGGGCCAAAAGAAATCTGATAAGGTTCAACAAGGATAAGTGCAGAGTCCTGCGCTTAGGACGGAAGAATCCCATATACTGCTACAGACTAGGGACCGAATGGCTTGGCAGCAGTTCTGCAGAAAAGAACCTATGGGTCACAGTGGACAAATAGCTGGATATGAGTCAACAGTTTGCCCTTGTTGCCAAGAAGGATAACTGCGTTTTGGGCTGTATAAGTAGGGGCATTGTCAGCAGATCGAGGAACGTGATCATTCCCCTCTATTCGGCATTGGTGAGGCCTCATCTGGAGTACTGCGTCCAATTTTGGGCCCCACACTATAAAAAGGGGAAAATTGGAAAGAGTCCAGCGGAGGGTAACAAAAATGATTAGGAGGCTGGAGCACATGACTTATGAGGAGAGGCTGAGGGAACTGGGATTGTTTAGTCTGCAGAAGAGAAGAATAAGGGGGGGATTTGATAGCTGCTTTCAACTACCTGAAGGGGGTTCCAAAGAGGATGGAGCTCAGCTGTTCTCAGTGGTGGCAGATGACAGAACAAGGAGCAATAGTCTCAAGTTGCAGTGGGGGAGGTCCAGGTTGGATATTAGGAAACACTATTTCACTAGGAGAGTGGTGAAGCACTGGAATGCATTACCTAGGGAGGTGGTGGAGTCTCCTTCCTTGGAGGTTTTTAAGGCCCGGCTTGACAAAGCCCTGGCTGGGATGATTTAGTTGGGGATTGGCCCTGCTTTGAGCAGGGGGTTGGGCTAGATGACCTCCTGAGGTCCCTTCCAACCCTGATAGTCTATGATTCTATGACTAATAACACTATGTTAATATATATACATTTAGTTAAATAATTAAAAACTTGTGCAACTCAAAATGATGCATCATGTATGTGTACTATCCATATTTGTATATTGTATCTGCTACAGCAGTAGGTGGTTCCAAATTCTGAGGTGTTTGGGACAATAAATAGGAAAAGGAATATTCGATACAGAATTAACATACTAGTTTTTCAGTGACAATAGCAATACAAGCTGGTGCTCTTATTAGCCTGGGAATATTAATATAAATTGCATGCAATGTTAAAGGTTAAAAATATTTTAAGTGAAACATTTTTAAGTGTAAATCTTGTTTAACAGGGCATATTCAGAAACTTTGATGATGCCTTCTTGCCAGTTCTAAAGCCCCACTTGGAACATCTGGTAGCAGACTCTCATGAAAGTACCCAACGATGTGTAGCTGAGATTATAGCTGGTCTGATAAGAGGCTCTAAACACTGGACATTTGAAAAGGTGTGTACGTAACATTTTTAAGTGATCTGCAAAAGTAAAGGAATCAGTTCCAGTTGTTTAATCAGCATGTGCTCATCAACTGAATGACCAGGTTGAAGGTCTTTCAGCATATTACTTAAAAACTAACTTTCACATCCTACCTTAAAAATGCATTTCTACTCTGAAAAGTGACTCTCTTCACATAGTATTGAGGAATCCCAAGTTTATTGGGTCTCAGTGATTTCCATATTTAAATGTGCTCAGTATGCAAGAAAAAATATTTTTTTTGTAACTTCCAGCCCTGTAAACTCAGTCAGAGATCTGAAAGTCAACATGTTCTTTCCATATAATGCATCATCAGCAGTAATGAAGATTCTGTAGGCCAGATTAAGTACTTCTTTTACACCTATGCAACTACATAGTTTGCTGATTATACTCACTGACACTTGCACAAAACCATAGCCTTGAACTTTTCCATAAATATATACATTCACACCTAGCTTTAGACATTGCCATTGATGTGCAAGATAGAATAAAATCCAGGTTGCTGAATTTTAGCTGTGTTGGTTCAGTAATACTAAAATAAGCACTGATTTATTTGTTGTTAAAATAAACAGAAATAACTCTGGATATATACAGAGCAAACATGAATTAGAAAGTACCAGCTTCACTTTTCAGAGTAAACGGCATTTTAAAATGTCAAAGAAAATAATGTGCTGAATAGAGCTGGGAAAATATTCAGTGTGGTTCTGAAAATAATTCAGAATTTGGAAAAGTCCATTTTGGGCCTGCAAACTTCATGGGTCAGAGGATGTTCCTTTATAACCTATAGCCCGGTGGTTTGGGCACTGCCTGGGATGTGGGAGATCCAGGTTTGAATCCACTCTGGAGCAGGAATTTGAACTCAGATTCCACACATGTCTCAGATGAGCATCCTAACAACCAAGCTATAGGTGTGTTGCTTTTATTCTCTATTGTTGAAGCTGTTACACTTTGTAGATGTGGATTCAAATCTTTGTGCCTGATTCAGAGGAGGGAATTAAATCCACAACTCCTACCTTCTAGGTGAGTGCCTTAATCATCAGGCTATAGAGTTGCTCTCTCTCTCTTCCCAGTGAATATTTAAGTGTTTCTACAAAGTGGAACAACTTCAACGGGAGAGATTAAGAACAACAGTCCCACAGCCTGGTGGTTAGGATGCTCAGGTAAGGTGGGGGCATTGAGGGGGCAGATCTTTGTTCCAGTCCCTGCTCCAGAATTAGGGGTTCAGACCTGGTCTTCTACATCCCAGCCAAGTGCCCTGATCAGGGCCTGCATTACCTAAATCACACCCTTAGTGAGGTGGGGGAGTGGAGCTCGGCTGGGGGTGGAGTGGAGGTGCAGGTGGACCAGGCCCGGCTGGAGGCAAAGCAGGGAGTGGAGCGGGGAATGGGGGTGGACCAGTGCTGGAGGCAGAGCTGGGAGTGGGTGAGGACGTGGAGTGGAGGTGCAGGCAGAGTAAGGGATGAGGGCAAAGCAGGGGTGCAGGCGGAGCAGGGGATGGAGGCAGACCAAAGCTGGGGGAGGAGCTGGGCTGGAGGCGGACAGATTGGAGGTGCAGGGGTTGGGGGCAGAGCGAGGCTGGAGGTGGACCGTGGGCTGCGGCTGTGAGGATCAGAGTAGCAGGGGGCTGTTATTGTGACATTCTCTTGACAGCCACCCTACCAAGGCACCCTGAGCAGTCACCCTCGCTAAGGTCGGTCCTGTCCCTAACCACTGGGCTAAAGGTGTCAAAGGACAGGCTCTCTTTGCTGAAAAACTTTTCCCCAGCTGAAATTGATCAGTCAAATTCACAGTCATAGGTCATCTGACATTTCATTTTTGTTTGAATAGGCTATTTTTCCAAAAAATTCATCTTTCTGTAGTGCTGAATGTATTTTTAGGTTTCCTAGAATTTGAATCTGCACTTCTGCAAGTTAACTTTAAACTTTTGTCTCACATCGAGAGTTAGGCCTTGTCTACACTACAAAGTTTTGTTGGCAAAAGCTGCCTTTTGCCTACAAAACAGGGGAGGCATACATATTACAAAGCTACTTTTGGCAGCAAAACAAAATCACCTCAACATAAAACCTTTTGCGGCAAAGTTAAAGCAATAAGATAAAGTGTCAGTGTAGACATTGCTGTTAGTTTTGTTGACAGAACTGGCTTTCCCCAGTATCCCACAATGCCTGCCATGACTACTCTGCTCACTGTTTTGATCTCTGCTGTGCTGCAGGCACGTGCCCCTCCCTTTTCAAAGCTCCAGGAAGTATCTAACAGCTGAGCGTGCTGCTCCACTTGGGAAACAAAGAGCAAATCATTGGAAAGCTCCTGTTCCGCCCTGCACTAAGAACACAGCGGCAGGCCGACTGCTGCTGCAGGGAGCAAGGTGGGGATGGTCTGGGGGAGGAGAGGACTGCTGTGCTGCTTTGATGTTCCCCAGGACATCTGAGGAGGCTGTGAGAGAACTGAGGGAATCACAGAACTATAGGCAGGCAGGCAGAGTGGGCTGCTTTGGGAAAGACTGTTGAGCAGACCCGGGGGCTGACGTGGCGGAGTGTCCCCCTGCCTCAGGATAGGTTGGTCAGCCTGCTGTCTCCCTTGCCCCAGGCACACCACTCTCCTTTCCCTCACCTACATACTTCAGTTGAAAAAGCAACTGACAGTCTACCAGGATGCCCCTGGAAGAGAACGATGGGATTGAGAAACCTGCATCCTGTGATGCTGAACCTGCCCCATGAGGCAATGCAACTCTTCCCAAAGCACCCTGTGGCCAGTTGCATAGTGGGATAGCTACCACAGTGCACTGCACTCTGTGTCAAAGCAAGAGCAGCTAGTGTGGATGCCCTCTGCTGACACAAGGGGCTAGTGTGGACATGCAACAGTGGTTTTAATTAAAGCGGCATAACTTTTGCCGACGAAATTTTGTAATGTAGACAAGGCCTTAAATGAATTTTAACATAATTAGCCATACATTGCTTATTACTGCATTAAAAAAAAATTAAGAGTACTGTGTTGCAAACACTGGAATAAAGTATCATCTGAGACGGGAGACTACAAAAGTGCCCTGTCATTTGTTGGGATTTTCCTTTGTGCTCCAAAACAATATGTAGAATATTGAGTCGTTATATCTTGAATCAACTGATCAATCTCTAGAAAGTGTACTAAACAAGTAAAACCTCTTGATGTACACCCAAACCTCAAAACCATCTAGTAATAGAGAAAATGAATCATTAACAGTCTTGAAGTATTTAAGAAATTAAGAGATTGTTGAAACGGTAATTCAAGTCTCTTAATTCAGAAATGTTGTACTCAACAAAATATACATTCTAGATTTTGCTCTTTACATAGGTGACTACATTTCAGAGTGCTTTGGGATGAAAGGCACCAAATAAATGTAAGATAATTTCATCCACAAGATAATGGAAGAAGATTTGCCTTGAAGGCTGATCTCATGACAAATCACATTTTTGGGACTACTTGCTACAGTTTATATATGGCAGCTGGAAACATTAGGAATTATATCTCACAATTATAAGTCAGGAGATCTGGGTTCCATTGCTGCCTCTTGCACTGAGTGATTTCCAGGGATTAGCTGTATGACCTTGGGCAAGTGATTTGACTTCCTCAATTTCCTCACGGAAATAACACTTCCGTACCCTACATCAAAAGTATTGTGAGGCTTAATTCACTAAAGTTTGGTGAGCACTTTGAGATCTTTCCACAGAATATATGTGGAAATGCAATGTATTGCTGCTGCTGTTATAGTTCCCTTCTATGGCACCTCCTACAAACTGCTTCCCAAACACTTTGCAGATCTGAATTTGGGGGGTTGGCTGAGCTTGTGAGGCCTTACACTTAATGTAGTGGCATATCTCTGTTTAGACCAGTGATACTTAGGCTGAAGCACCTGAGCCACAAGTGGCTCTTTAGTGGATCTCCTGCAGTTCTTTGCAGCATGTGATATTAAAACACTGTGTGATTTGATTATTAACCAGTCTAAGTTGTTAACTAATTGGGATGCTTTTGCTTTGTTATTAACCACTTGTAGTTGATGAAATAATAATAGTTGGTCAGTCATTCTGCTGTGAGAATAATATTTATATATAAAAACTAAATAATTCCCCTGGCATACTGCTTAAATATGAATATATAGTACTATAGTAAATGAAACAGTGTATTCACACTGCTGTGACTCTTTTGGGTAATGTTGATTGCTAATTTGGCTCCTGAACCACTGAGGTCTGAGTATCACTGGTTTAGACCAGTGCCACTTTTGAGTGCCACATTCAATCAATTTTAAAATTTCAGGGAATATTCTATGTAGTGTAGTTGTAGCGTGTTTGTCCCAGGATATCAGAGAGATAAGGTGGGTGAGGTAATATCTTTTATTGGACCAACTTCTGTTGATAAGAGCGACAAGGTTTTGAGGTCTGGGCCTGAAAAAGAGCTTTGTTTAGCTTGAAAGCTTGTCTCACTCACCAACACAAGTTGGTCCAATAAAATATATTACCTCACTCAGGGAATAGTCTGGGCATCAATGGGCAGAACTGTATTGATTTTGGTGAAAATTGGAAAACCAGAAGGTGGAAATGGGGGAACACAAAGAGCCTCTGTCATCTGGTTAGTAGACCTAGCAGCTTTAACCACCTGTGTAATTGTTACTCCTGGGGGAATTCTGCACCAAAAAATTGAAAATTCTGCACACAAAGTTTTAAAATTCTGCAAATTTAATTTGTCAAAATAAAGCTGTATAATCATGCCAGTTTCAATTATTTTAGTAATTTATTTCAAAATACCGGTCAGCAAGTATGTTTGTAACAATACAGACACACACAAAAATTCCCCTAGAAATAGAGTTAAAGAAACCCCTACGACAACCCAGTTCCTGTTTCTCTGCCCCCTCCCCCACAGAGCCCAGCCATGGGGCCCTCCCTGGCCCAGACACTCACATCCCCTACCCCCGCAGAGGCCAGCTGCGGGGGCCCCCAGCCCCTAAACTCACACCTCCCCTCCCAAAACCCAGCCCCACACACACACACCCAGCCCAGACCCTCTGCCCTCCAAAGGCCAGCTGCAGTCTCCCCTCCCCCGCCAGCCCAGGCACTCACATCCCCTACCCCAGAGCCCAGCTGTGGGCCCCCTCCAGCCCAGACATTCTCATGTACCCCCTACTCCCCAGAGTGCTGGGTCCTGGGTTTACACGGAGTTTCCTGCATGCCACTGCCTCCTTCTTTCAGGGCATGCTAAGTACTGCAGCTGCTGGGAATCCTCTGGCTCTCTTTCTGGCCCCTCCCGCTCCCCCGGCCTTGTCTTCTATTTGCAAGTTGGGCTGTGCCAGGTCCAGCGGCCCCTAGTGGCGGCCAACATCTCTGCAGCCCATTTGGGGAGGTGGGGGATGAATCTGTGTGCACAACAGTAATTTCTGCAAAATTCTACGTTGCGCAGTGGTGCAGAATTCCCCCAGGAGTAAATAATTGTCTATAGATCAAAGAACTGGTTGATGGCAGCCAGTAACACCTTTCACTGTAACAAAAACCCTATCTCAGCTCTGCCCATTTTCCCAATACAGTTTTAAAATGTAGACATCCTGAAAGAGAAAAGATGGAAGGGAGAGACAAGAACAAGAATGGTGCAGAGAATGGAGTGAATGGGGATAACACAGAGCCCCTGGCACAGGAGGGAACAAGGGATTGGGGAACACACAGAACCTTTGGCATGGGAGGACATGGGGTGAGAATGGGGGGCACACAGAGACCCGGCATGGAGGATGGGGTGGGTGATTGCAGAAATAGAAGGGGATGGGAGGGTGGCACACAAAGAACGTGGGGAGAGACTAGATGAATTCAAGGAGTCCCTGGTGTGCGCAGAGCACTCAGCCTGCAGAAACAACAAAGTATGCAATCCTGTAGTAGTATTGTACTTAAACTGAAATAACCCAAGAGGCTGCATATGTGTGAACTTGACTGAGCAGTAGTTCAGAGCACCCTGTAAATAAAGTAGAAAGAGATGTTGGCAGTTTGAATTGTTGCCTTTCCTGGTAATTTTTTTCAGGATTCTAATAATGTTGAGCTACTGTAAGAAGCAAACTTCTCTTTGAGGGGTTGGGAGTTATAGAAGTTAAAGTAGGAACCATACATGGCAAAATCCATAATCTCACCTTTGCTTTTCTGTTGAGTAGGTAGAGAAACTTTGGAAGCTTTTGTGCCCACTACTTCGAACAGCTTTATCCAATATTACCGTGGAAACATATAATGATTGGGGAACATGTATTGCAACTTCCTGTGTAAGTTCTCCATATTTCTTAACTTTGCTCGTTATTCATGTTAAAATAAATTAAACACACACATTTTTGGTAATATGTAAACAAGAATTTTATGAAGAAAAATATTTAGATTTATTGTATTAGGATTAAATTCAAAGTAGTAAATACAACCTAAAAATTGCATTACATACTAATCCTTGAAGTCCTACAGAAAACAGTAAAATACATTTTCTCATTCACAATCGTGGATGCTTTTTCTTCTGGAAGTATAGTTCACACTTTCATCTGCTTTCTAGTTTTGTGATAGCTAGGTAAGAACTAGCTGTCAATTACATTAATCTCTGCACTTACTGTAAAATCTTTTACCATTAGTGCTGAATTTTTCCTTGATCTCCTTTTTGAAGTTCAGACCACAGAACTGTCCTCAGTTTATAAAATAAAAAGTGCAGAGTTTAATGATGTGCATATTGAAAAAGATCTGGAAAATATATAGATGCAGATTAACATCTATAGGGTGACCTGTTGACCTTTAAGGGCTTTGTCTACACTTGAAATGCTACAGCAACATAGCTGCACCACTTCAGTGTAGAGCAGTGGTTCTCAACCAGGGTACATGTACCCCTGGGGGTACGGAGAGATCTTCCAGGGGATACATCAACTCATCTGGATATTTGCCTAGTTTTACAACAGGCTACATAAAACGCACCAGCAAATTCAGTACAAATTAAAATTTCATACAGTGACTTGTTTTATACTGTTCTATATACTATACGCTGAAATGTAAGCACAATATTTATATTACAATTGATTTATTTTATAACGATATGGTAAAAATGAGAAAGTAAGCAATTTTTCAGTAATAGTGTGCTGTGAACACTTTGGTATTTTTATGTCTGATTTTGTAAGCAAGTAGTTTTTAAGTGAGGTAAAACTTGAGTGTACGCAAGACAAATCAGACTCCTGAAAAGGGTACAGTAGTCTGGAAAGGTTGAGAACCACTGGTGTAGAGGCCGTCCTCAACGACGGGAGGGGTTCTTCCGACGGTGTAGTAATCCACCTCTCCAAGAGGCAGTAGCTAGGTTGACAAGAATTCTTCCATTAACCTAGCACTCTCTACAAGAGAGGGGTAGGTCTGCTTAACGCCGCCGCTCAGAGGTATGGATTTTTCACACCTCTGAGCAACGTAGTTAAGCTGACTTAATTCTTCTTTGAATGCTTGCTCATGTCAATTCCATTCTAGGTGTGCGCGTGCCCATGTGCACAGTCATCTGAGATTTTTGCCTTAGCGGTATCCGTAGGGTCGGATGCAGCTCCCTCTTGAGTGTCGCGCTCATGCGTTGGTATATATAATCATTGTCAGCCCTACGCCCTTTCAGTTCCTTCTTACAGCCCGTGACAGTTGGTCAGAGTGCCTTGTCTTGCATCACAAGAGCGTTAGTGGTTCTTACAGTCCATTGTTGTCTCCGTCGTTGTCAGTTGATAGGTACTTAGACCTGTAAGTTAAGTGTTAAAGTAGTTGTTTAGGAGTTAGAGTCCTGGCTGGGACTTCACCTTGGAGCGGGGCATGCTCCATTCTCCAGGCTTTAAGCCATGTTCATTGTGCAGCCAGCCGATGCCCATTAGTGACCCCCACAAGATCTGTTTAAAGTGTTTGGGGGAGTCTCACAGAAAGGATATGGGCAGGATCTGCAAAAGCTTTCGCCCTCGAACTCAGAAGGAGCAGGATATCCGCTTGAGGGTCCTTCTCATGGAGGCTACACTTCATCCTACCACAGAGCCCTCTTGGTCGGACTCCATGCCCAGCACCTCGGCATTGGCACGCAACGCCCCACAGCACCGGAACCCGCCCGGCACCATTCCCCCTCCCCAGTGCCTAAGAAGTGGTTGAAGTCGACAGGTCCATTGGCATCGCAGAAAAAGGGAGCTTTGGGCAAAGGACCTGTGTTAGGCCACGTGCCTGCCCCGGAGCTGCTCGGGGATACCGCTGCAGTCAGCCCCCCTAGTCCAGCCAGGGACCCGCCTCCGACTCCTGGGAGCAGTAATAGGTCCCGGCCCCTAATAGGGTCATCTTTGCCCGAAGCGGGCCCGGCAGCCAAAGAGCAAGTAGGCTGACTGGCACCGCAGACACCAACCAAGGTGATGGACCTGGCGAACGCCCCAGCATCTACGGGAAAGCGGGTTATGGAACCGCCCCCTAAAGCAGTGGAGTGTCCCCGATCCCCGGACTGCAGACGTCGGTCCCCATCACCGTATCCCCGGCACCGCAGCCTCAGTCCCCGGTTAGAAGACACAGGTCCCTGATGCCAAGGTCACCACCTACAAGGCACAGGACACCTGAGTTGTGACACTGATCCCGATACCCATAGTGCCGTCAGGTCTCCCACCAGAGTTTGCCACAGTGCCGATCACCATGGTCTCCCAGGTGTCGATCCCCCCAGTGCAGGATCATTCCCGGTCACAGCACCAATCTCCGGCTTGCCAGTACTGCTCTTCAGGCAGACGCACTGGTCCTCGCCCTCTGCTTACCGATCGTCAACAAGAGTCGGTCGGCAGACTCAGGCACCTACACCTCCGCCCTGGTCAGCGGAAGGGCAATGGTCCGAGCCTGAAGGGGAGTTCCGCCCCTCGCCTATAAAAGGCAAATTGCCACCAGCCCATGAGACCGGCGCGGCTCCTCCATCAGCGGTGTGGAGGCAGGGGCAATGGCCCGCTCAGTGGCAGTACCGGAACCCATGGGGTGTACCTGTTATGCCGGTCCCGTACTCCCACCGTTCCTCCCAGACCACATCGAACAAGCTGCCCCAGCATAGCCGGCACCCAAGTCGGAGCATGGTGCAGAATCCAATGCGGGGGCAACACAGCAGGCACCGACACCCACGGAGCCATCCCCAGATGAGCAAGGGGAACCTGCACCTCCCCATGCTGTGCAGTCATCTTCATCATCTCTGGACGGAGCAATGGCGGGCCCCTCGCAAACCAGCAGCGCCGCGCCCCCTTCCTCCTTCCCCCCCCCCCCCCCCCGATGAAGTCAAGGAGCACCAGGCCCTGCTCAAAATGGTTGCTGCCAACCTACTTGGAGGTCATGGAGCTAGCAGAGGGGTCCAATGACCTCTTTAATGTTATACCCTCCTCTACCCTGGCCCAGGTCGCGTTGCCCGTCCACCCAGGGGTTCTTAAAATTGCCAAGTCTATTTGGCAGACCCCCGTCTTCCATCTCGCCTACCTCCAAAAGGCGGAAGAGAAGTACTATGTCCCTGCAAAGGGTGTTGAATATCTGCCACCCATCCTCCAGGAGGATCCCTGGTTCTGTCTGCTGGCAACAAAAGGGTCCGGCAAGTGACACACTGGAAAATAAAGACACCAAGCGACTGGTTTGGCAAGAAAAATTATTCGACCACCAGTCTGCAA
Source organism: Trachemys scripta elegans (assembly GCF_013100865.1). Classification (NCBI taxonomy): domain Eukaryota; kingdom Metazoa; phylum Chordata; order Testudines; family Emydidae; genus Trachemys; species Trachemys scripta. The sequence continues at coordinate 31,512,673 of NC_048300.1, read as the reverse complement.
TTTCAGGTGTCTAACCATCAGGGTCTGCTAGGCAGGTACAACTTCAACCTGTGGGACTCCATCAGCATGTTCAAGGAGGGCCTCCCAAAGGACCAAGCCCAGGAGTTCGCAGTCTTGGTGGATGAGGGCAAAGCAGTGGCTAGAGGCACCCTCCAGATCACCTGAGACGCTACAGACTCAGCGATCAGGTAATCGTCTCCACGGTGGTCATGAGGCTCAGCTCGTGATTACAGTCCTCTGGGCTGTCCCAGGAGATGCAGAGTATCCTTCAGGACCTTCCATTTGAGGGAGCTGACTGACGCATGGCTCCATGGCCTTACACTCACGTGCCACCCTCCGTTTCTTAGGCTTTCACACGCCTCAGAAGGCTAGAAAGCCATTCCATCACCCACCGCCTCCATTGAGGTCCTGGAGTGTCCCCCAGTCCAGCTTCTACAGGAAGAAGGATAGAGACAAAGGATTTCAATGGTGTCACCCTTCGTCTTCCTAGTCCTCGCCCAACCTAGTTGTTCTGGAGCCCAAGGAAGCGAAAAACTGGTGTCTTGAGGATGCACGCAAGGACAGCGCCCCAGTCACTCCCCAGAATCCACCCCCCTACTCTTTTCTCAACTTCCTGCACCCCTTCCAGTCAGCCTGGTCGTGGCTGACCTCAGACAGTTGGGTGTTTGACATAATATCTTCAGGCTTAACCCTGCAGTTCGTGACCAACTCTCCGTCCCACTCCCCTACCCCGTCCCTCTTTAGGGACTCGTTTCATGAGCAACTCCTCTTTCAGGAAGTTGAGGGCCTCCTACACCTGGAGATCCCTCCAGACATGAGGGGGAAAGGGTTCTTTTCCCGCTATTTCCTAATCCCAAAGCAAAAGGGGCCTCAGACCCATTCTGGACCTGCACTGCCTCAACAAGTCTCTCAAGAAGTTAAAGTTTTGCAATGGTCTCGCTGTCCTCCATTATTCCCTCCCTGGATCCGGGAGACTGGACTTGAGGGACGCATATTTCCATTTTCCCGGGGCACAGGCGTGTCCTCTGTTTTGGGTTGGGCCACTACCATCTTCAATTCGCTGCCCTTCAGTTTCTGGTCAGCCCCGAGAGTGTTTGCAAAGCACGTAGCACCCGTGACCGCCTACCTGAGGCGCTGAAGGGTGCAAATGTATCCGTACCTCAACAACTGGCTAGTGAAAAGCCAGTTTCGGAATCAGATGCGGTGGCATCTTGATGTGGTTTGCTCCACCTGTTGCAACCTGAGGCTGCTGAAAAATGAGAAAAAAATCGACCTTAATGCCTGTACAACGTGTAGAGTTCATTGGAGTGGTCCTCTACTCTACTCAGGCCAGAATCTTCCTCCCCAAAGCTCAGTTCCAAGCCATGGCGGATCTGATCTCATGCATACAAGCCCACCCTCTCACCACCGCTCACACGTGCCTATGATTGTTGGGCCACATGGCAGCCTGCATTTACATTGTCCGGCATGCACGGTTCTGCCTCAGGCTCCTATCGGCATGGCTGGTGTTGGTCTCGTCCCCAACAGACACAGCATGCACTGTGTGGTCAGGGTCCTGGACTACATACTGTTGTCATTCACATGGTGCTGGAATCCTGCATCAGTGTTAGAGAGGGTTCCCTTTGCGGCTCCGTCGCCATCGGTGACCCTTGTCTCCGATGCCTCGGACCTGGCGTGGGGAACCCACCTGGGAGATCTCAACATGGAAGGTCGTTGGTCCACAAACGCTCCCTTACTCATCAATGTTAGGATGCTCAGAGCGGTTCGCCTGGCCTGTCAAGCCTTCCTACCTCGTATAAAAAGCAAGGTGGTCCAGGTCCTGACAGACAAATACAGCAGCTATGTTTTGTATCAACAAGCAAGGCAGGGCCAGGTCGTCTGCTCTTTGCCAGGAAGGCCTCAGGTTTTGGAACTACTGTGTACAACATGGCATCCATCACACAGTGGCACACCTCCCCGGGGCCAGGAACCGCTTTGGCAGATCACCTCAGCAGGACCTTCTCATATCACCTCAAATGGTCCCTCCATCCGGAATTGGCCAGCTTCATCTTCCAGAGGTGGATCTGTTTCATTCAGGCAGAACAGGAAATGCCACGTTTTCTGCTCAATTCTGGGAATTGACAGAGGCTCCCTGTCGGACAGTTTTCTGCTCCTGTGGTCTTCCTCTGTTGTACGCCTTCCCTCCGGTGCCACTGATTCACAGAGTTCTCATGAAAATCAAGCAGGACAGGGTGAAGGTGATCCTCATAGCCCCAGCTTAGGTTCGGCATCCTGCTGGACTTCCTGGTGGCTGCTCTGTTACAGCTGCCGCTCAAGCGGACCTGCTGCCCCAAAACCACAGCAGTCTTCTGTGTCCGAATCTGGTGGTGCTGCACCTGGTGGGGTGGCTGCTGCATGGTTAAATGCGGAGGAGAAGGAGTGCTCGGTCTCTGTCCAGCAGGTCCTATTGGGCAACAGAAAGCCCTCCAGCAGAGCAACCTATCTGGAAGCGGTTCGCATGTTGGACCTTGGATAAAGTTATTTGGCCCGAGCAGGCTTTGCTACGGTTGATCCTGGACTACCTTCTGCATCTCAAGCTCCAAGGCCTGTCCCTTTCATCTGTCAAGGTCCACTTGGCCACTATTTTGGCCTTCCGTCCGCTGCTCAAGGGTAGGTCACTTTTCGCCCAGGACATGACTGCCAAGTAAGTTCCTCAAGGGCCTCAAGCGCCTCTACTCGCATGTCAGGGACCCCATTCCACCATGGGACCTGAATCTTGGCCCACGGGACCCCCCTTCAAGCCTCTGGCTTCCTGCTCTCTCCTTCTCCTGTCCTGGATGGTTGCATTCCTAGTTACGATAATATCTGCCCACTGAGTCTCCAAGATTAGGGCTCTTACCTTGGAGCCACCCTATATGGTCTTCTACAAAGACAAGGTCCAGCTGTGGCCACACCCGGCTTTCCTGTCCAAGGTGGTCTCGCAGTTGCATACGGGCCAGGACTTTTACTTGCCTGTCTTTTTTCCGAAGTCGCATAAGTCGTAGGAGGAGCGTAGATTGCATTCCCAAGATGTTAGGAGGGCGCTAGCCTTCTACATTGAAAGGACCAAGCCATTCCGCAAGTCGACACAGTTGTTCATCGCAGTGGCTGACAGGATGAAAGGTCATCCAGTGTCCACTCAAATTTCTTCTTGTACATCTGCCTGTATTCACTGCTGTTCTGATCACCTCCGAAAATCGTAACCACCCATTCAACCAGGGTGCAATCCTCCTCGGCAGCTTTCCTAGCCCAAGTGCTTATCCAGGACAATGGTAGGGCATTCAGATGGTCGTCTGTCTACATGTTCACATCCCATTACGCATTTACCCAGCAGGCCTGGGACAATGCTGGCTTCGGTTGAGCAGTACTGCAAGTCACTAGACTGTGAACGCCAAACCCACCTCCGAGGATGCTGCTTGTGAGTCACCTAGAATGGAAGCGACATGAGCAAGCACTCAAAAAATAAAAAATGGTTACCTACCTTTTCGTAACTGTTGTTCTTTGAGATGTATTGCTCGCGTCCATTCCATTATCTGCTCTCCTGACCCTCTGTCGCAGTTGCCAGCAAGAAGGAACTGAGAGGGCGTAGGGTTGGCAGCATCTAAAATACCAACACATGAGCACAGCACTTAAGAGGGCACTACAGCTGATCCTACAGATACTGCTAAGACAAAAATCTCAGATGACTGTGCACATGAACGCACACATACCTAGAATGGAATGAACATGAGCAACACATCTCGAAGAACAACAGTTACGAAAAGGTAGGTAACCTTTTTTTTTCTAGTGTAGACCAGACCTTATATCTAGTAAGATTTCTCTACACTAAATGTTAATAGTTTTTCATAACTAGATTACATCCTTTAAAATGTCATAGAAATTAAAATAACACCATTTTAAAATCACTGTAGTTTACCAAGCAATTTGTAATAAATATTTGTATTACTACACATGATTAGAATGCCACATATCTTTATGATCCTGATTTTATTTTTCTTGGATTTGACCCTAATTTTGAGAAAAGCAAAACACTGTCTTCACTTATGTAATAATACATACTTAGGAACCTAAAGAACATTTAATACAAATATTTAATTGTCTTTCTGTTTAAATGGCTTAAAGTAGAATCACCGAATTCCTCTGTATTCCAGTTACTGATTTGTCACTTTCTTTATCAGGAGAGCAGAGATCCTCGGAAACTGCACTGGTTATTTGAGCTGTTGTTGGAGTCTCCTTTGAGTGGTGAAGGAGGATCATTTGTAGATGCATGGTAAAATGTTACCTTCAAACTGCTTTAGAGTTGATGGGTAAAGCATGAACAAATGTAAGAGATGTGGATAAAGTTCACTCAGAGTATATTGTGATTGGCCACTGCAAGGTGGAAGGGCACAAGAGTCTAATCTTATACTTGCACATCCCACACAAGAATCTGTCTTAGTTATAGTTCCTTGTGCATGCCCCTCCCCCTCCTATCCTTAGTTCCCCATGGGTACAGTAGGGCCCTGAGGGGGGAAACATTGCTTAAAGCATATCACTATGATTTAATTGGATTCAGTTAGGACAGCAATTCTCAAACTCAGGAGCGCATCTCCTGAATTTGTCAAGGGAGGTGCTAGCTGTGTGCTGCTTTTTTTTTTTTTTTCTTTTTTTTTTAAGAGCTCTGGCTGTCAGCCCCTGGTGGTTGGGGCTCATGCAGAAGGGCTGTGCACACCCGGGAGGCAATGATAAAGAGGTCAGTCCTGGAGCGGCGGCAGCAGCAGCATAGAAGGGTGGCAATGGGACGCTAAGTCTGCTATTAACAGTGATATTGACAAATATCACATTTCACATTTCCTCCCTTAATTCTGCGCTGCTGCACCCTTCTAAGACTGCTGTGAAAAGTGATATTTGTCAATAGCACTTTGCACATTGCCACCCTTACTTTTGTGCTGCTGTTGGCATGTCGCTGCCTTGACAGCTGGGCATTTGACCAGCAGCCGCTGCTCTCCACTCTGCCTTCAGAGTTGGGTGGCAATATATGTAGTGGGAGTGGGGAGGGGCATAAATGACTACAGATACAAAGAAGGGGGGGCCGATTTAAATAAGTCTGAGAACCATAACTATTGTGGAACTATGGTAGTGACATAACAGCAGTATTGTAATAGTTATTCTCATTTTCTGATTGAAAAGCTTTTATACTCTTGTGTATCTGTAGTTCATGGATTTATGTAAATCATTAAAAACAAGACTTGGAAAAAATAAGTTGCAGTTGTCAGTACAGTAAAGCTAACTAAAGCCTTCATGTTCCAATTTCTAGCCGACTCTACGTATTGCAAGGTGGCCTTGCACAGCAAGAATGGAGAGTACCAGAGCTGTTGCACAGGTTACTAAAGTACTTGGAACCTAAACTCACCCAGGTTTACAAAAATGTCAGAGAAAGAATAGGAAGGTTAGTGTTCTCTTCTGAAGAATTTTCTTTGTTCTGTTCATATGCATTGAATACTCAAGTATTATTTATTTTTTTTGGACGGTGACAGTCTTCCTAGGTATGTGAACGTATGTGTGTACTATGAGAATACAAATAAATAATATCTTCCAAAAAATAATATACCCATAAATTGCTATTTGAAAGGCACTTTTTGTAAACATAAGGTGATGTCTTGATTCTCATCCTGTTATTTTATGTGACCTCTCATTTTCACACTGGAAGAGCTCTAAAGCTCTAGAAACAAATGAACTGTACCCAACCCCTGCCAGACCAAATGGGTAAAATTTTCAAAACCACCTAGGCTCCTAAGTGGAAGTCTATTAAATTGTAACGAATAGAACCTATAACTAATTAATAACACTCCTCTACAGCCAAAATGCTTCTGAAATAAATGTAGTCAAACTTTACTAATTCTGGGTCACTGAGAACGAAAATGATGCTTAAAATTGTTCCTTGGCTCTAGTTTTCAAGATATGCTATTGGGTCAGTATATACGACCCTTGACTTGGGAATGGCGGAGGATAAGTGAGTTATAAAGGGAAGGGATCTCAATTTAAACCAGAAATGACTAAAATACATCTTTGATTGGATGTATGAATAAATCTATGACTGGGTTTGGACAGTACTTGCTTTTTAGGCAAAACAATGAATGATGCAATCTGAAGCTGGCATTGCGTCATACATGATATGAATTGCATCATGTTATTCCTAGAAGTCATGGATGATGCAATCGTAACGAAGCTAACATCACTCTGCTGAACAAATTGCCCTATATCAGCTCTAGAAATCATACGATGTCGTGCTCTCTTATTTGTCAGTGTTTGATTTTGCAAAGGGACACATTTCTGTTGAGCCAAAGTGAGCAGAGATGCCTCGTACTTGTGTGAACAGTGCAGATAACTTCTGCTATGTTTGTGGTGAAGTGACTTTTGCATCACAAAAGCGCAATATAACCACTATGGTTAAGAAAGCCTATCACCTTTATTTTGGCTGCAAAATTGGAGATCAGGACAAGAGGTGGGCCCCACACATATGCTGCAACACTTGTGCAACAAATCTTCGCCAGTGGTTGAACAGGAAAAGGAAATCTATGCCTTTTGCAATGCCAATGATTTGGAGAGAGCCAACAGATCATACCAGCAATTGTTACTTCTGCATGGTGCCTCCAGTTGGGAAAGGTGTGTCAAAGAAGAAAAAGTGGACTGTGCATTATCCAAACATTCCATCAGCTCTACGCCCAGTACCCCACGGAGAAGGACTGCCGGTTCCTGATGCACCAGAATCATTCTCACTTGAGTCAGACGAGGAAGAGGATGAAACTTCTGGTCCTGAACCATCAATGTCACAGGACCCACATTTTCTCCCATCCTCCTCCTCTGAACCACACCTCATAACACAAGGTGAACTGAACGACCTTGTCAGGGATTTGGAACTACCCAAGAGTAAGGCAGAGCTGTTGGGCTCCAGACTACAGCAGTGGAATCTCCTGGCAGGTGATGTTAGGGTTTCCATGTTCTGTGACCGTCAAAAGGATCTTGTCCCATTCTTCTTCATGGAAGGTGATCTTGTAGCCTGCAACAACATCGATGGTGTGATGGCAGCCCTCAACATCGTTCACGATCCAGATGAGTGGAGATTGTTCATTGATTCATCGAAGACGAGTCTTAAAGGTGTTTTACTGCATAATGGCAATGTTTTGCCATCAATTCCAGTTGGTCATGCAGTCCATATGAAGGAAACCTATGACAACATGAAACAACTTTTGAGGTGCATAAACTATAACCTACATCAGTGGCAGCTTTGTGGCGATTTGAAGATTGTTGCTCTCTTGCTTGGTCTGCAGACTGGATACACAAAATATTGCTGTTTTCTCTGCGAATGGGATAGTCGTGCAAGAGATTCCCACTACATCAAGAAAGATTGGCCACTCCGACAGTCATTGGAGCCTGGGAGGAAAAGTGTTCAGCATCCACCACTTGTTGAATCAAGGAAGATTTTGTTACCACCCTTACACATCAAGCTGGGTCTGATGAAGAGCTTTGTCAAGGCCATTGACAAAACACAAGCAGCTTTCAAGTACCTCCGTGGAAAATAAAGGAAGGTGTCTTTGTTGGTCCTCAGATTAGTGAACTTCTTCAAGATGATGCATTTGACCATGCACTGCGCGGCAAGGAAAAGACGGCATGGAAAGCCTTCCAGTTAGTGGCAATAAATTTTCTCGGAAACAATAAGGCAGACAACTACAGGTTGTTGGTGGAAAACCTCCCCAAGGCATTCAAAAGCCTTGGTTGCAACATGTCACTAAAGATGCATTGTTTGCACTCTCATCTAGATTTTTTTTCACCGAACTGCGGAGCAGTGAGCAACGAGCACGGCGAGCGATTTCACCAGGACATTGCAACAATGGAGAAACGCTATCAGGGCAAATGGAGCCCATCAATCCTTGCAGACTATTGCTGGACAGTGACAAGAGATGCTCCATTTAGTGAATACAAGAGACAAGCCAAGAAGCGCCGAGTAGACACTGAATAGAACTAAACTATGTACATAATAGTTTTTTGCCTTTTGTTTCATAATACATTTTATTTATATAACCCTTTTGCTGATTTTTAAAGTGTTACATAAACAGGACAAGTGAAATATTATCATGTAAAGCAACCATAAACGCATGAAAAGACCTAGGTTTACAAATTATGATTAAAACTCTACTATCTACACAATATACATAGACATAAAATGTAAAAACTTAAATATCTTAGAAACAGTAGCCAATCAGTTGTTTTAATTGTCATATTTGAATTCAGCACATCAAAATAAATAATAAATAGCACATTTTATCTCTGAAGCAGACGACTTCTCAGAAATTGTAGACCAGTGTAATGGGTCTCAGATGTGCTAGAGGGGGTTTTTCTGGAAATATTTATAGTCATAGAATAATCTAGAATAATAGCAATGTAGAGCTGGAAGGTACCTTGAGAGGTCATCTAGTCAGCTCCACATGGTGAAACAGAACCAAATACACAGTCCTAGACTATACATGACGGGTATTTGACGAACCTGTCCTTAGAAACCTCCAATCACAGGGATTCCACATCTTCCCTTGGAAGCTTATTCCAGTGCTTAACTATCCTTATGATTAGAAAGTTTTCCCAATATCTACTTAAAACTCCTGTGCTGCAGTTTATGGTGATTATTTCTTTTCATGCCTTCGATGGACATGGAGAAGAATTGATCACCATCCTTTTTAGAACAGCCCTTAACATATTTGAAGATTATCAGGTTTCCCCTCAGTCTGTTTCTCAAGACTAAACATGCCCAGTTTTTTTTAACCATTTATTATTGTATGATTCATTTTGTGTATCTACACAGTTTGCAACCTTCAGGAAAGAGTTATAAGTAAACAGCATATCTTTTCATGTACAGTATGCAAAATAGCGTGTTTGTCAGAAATAAGAAAAATAATTCTACTACAGGATATCAAGTTACCAACACGCCAAATAAGATTCCAAACGCCATAGATAGACATTGTCAAAGATGACAAATGTGAATTCATTAAAAGTAGAAGCCATAGCATTTCTCCCCCTTGATTCTCTCTCTCTCTCTCTCTCTCTCTCTCTCATATTAAGTGAGAACAGTTCTTAAGCCCTCAATTCATAGTTTTCCTCATGTTCTCACTGAGGTTTAGATGTGTGTATATATAGTGAAGCAGCTCAGTGTACTGAGGTTATTTGTCTTGGTGCATTTTACTCTTATGGTGTAATGCCTTAAATTGAGGCAAAGATCTGAATCACAATGATATTGCATTCTGTTTCAGATAGCACTCGGTTTTATTTATTTTATGTGGTCTACAAGAAGAAATTTTAAATTTCAGAAAAGTATTAAATTTCAACTAGTAAAATGCAGCAAATAGCCACTGAACACATTTAACTGGTTTCTTTGTTATTTATTTTTAGTGTTTTGACCTACATATTCATGATAGATGTTTCCTTGCCAAATACTGCTCCAACAAAGTCTCCTCATGTCCATGAGTTCACTACACGAATACTTGAAAAACTCAAACCTCTTATGGAAGTGGATGAAGAAATTCAGAACCATGTTATGGAAGAGAATGGAGTTGGTGAACAAGATGAGCGAACTCAGGGCATTAAACTCTTGAAAACCAGTGAGTTACTGAATTTAACTTGTGGAAACAGACAATATGTTTGGCTGCGCAGAATTATGATTGAGTGCTGCAAATGGCTTACTTACAATGTGCCTTTGTTACATTTGCTTTATACTAAAGAGGTGTCTGCACCTCTTGTAGATTGGACTGTGTTAATATATAACTTAGTCCAAATTACATGACAATATCTTGAATAATAATTATTCTAATGAAAACTCATGGGCTCTAACATAAGAACACAGGGCCAAACTTACTGTTGATGCAACTTCACTGACCTCAGTGGAAATCTGGTGGGATATGCCAGTAGTGAATTTGGCCCATATATTTGTCATTTTGCTTGTTGACCTTATTATTCAATAAGTATTTCTATCTTTTTATAAACAGTCCTGAAGTGGTTGATGGCAAGTGCAGGTCGGTCCTTCTCCACAGCTGTCACAGAACAACTCCAACTCTTACCTTTGTTTTTCAAGGTACCCATTTTAATTACTGAGCTTTTAGTCACATTTGGTTTAAAAACAGGTTATAAAAATACATGAATAAAAAGCAATGTTACAATTGATTTTTTAAAATGTTTTTTAAAATAGAAAACTATGCATATATATGGATGGCCAAATTCTGCCCTAACATCCTCCTTTGCTTATGTGTGAAACTTATGAACCATTGGTCTAGCCTTTTTCTGGTACATCCTCCCATTCTTGCACATAGAAATATATGACTGATCTTATATGGAGGAATCCTGAGCTGTTTCAAAATGCCGAGAGAGTGGCAGAGAGATGCAGATATTTTTCAGGTGTATGCTCTTACAATGAACAGGCAGAACTTGGCCAGAGTTTCTGAATGCGGAGACATTATGGGGACGCTTGGTAAAGGAAGTAGTGCAAAAAGAGCAGGAGTACTTGTGGCACCTTCGAGACTAACAAATTTATTTGAGCATAAGCTTTCGTGGGCTATAGCTCACTTCATCGGATCCATAGACTGGAACATACAGCAAGAAGATATTTATACATACAGAGAACATGAAAAGGTGGAAGTAGCCATACCAACTGTAAGAGGCCAATCAATTGAGATGAGCTAACATCAACAGGAGAAAAAAAACTTTTGAAGTGATGATCAAGATGAGCCATAGAAGGTGTGAGGATACGTAACATGGGGAAATAGATTCAATTAGTGTAATGACCCACAGCATTCCCAGTCTCTGTTCAAACCTAAGTTAATTGTATCTAATTGCATATTAATTCAAGTTCAGCAGTCTCTCTTTGGAGTCTGTTTTTTGAAGGTTTTTTTGTTGCAAAATTGCCACCTTCAAGTCTGTCACTGAGTGGTTAGAGAGGTTGAAGTGTTCTCCCACTGGTTTTTGAATGTTATGATTCCTGATGTCAGATTTGTGTCCATTTATTCTTTTGCGTAGAGACTGTCCAGTTTGGCCAATGTATATGGCAGAGGGGCATTGCTGGCATATGATGGCATATATCACGTTGGTAAATGTGCAGGTGATGGTGTGGCTGATGTGATTAGGTCCTATGATGGTAGTGCAGTGTCCAGCAGACCACTATTCAGTTTCATACTTCAGAAACTCTTTATGCAGTGCTGTTTAGCTGCAGTGTTCTAAAAGTTTACAGAGTATAGTCACTTAAACTGTTTTTTTTCTGCCATTACTCCAAGACCATAGTGTTAGCAGGTATGAGAATCTTACTTTTTCAAAGATGGAATTATTCCGTAGGTCTTGGTGGGCTCCTGTAGTCCTTCTACCATCCATAAGTTGAGACAGCTCATTTCACCACCACTGCATAGAATGGGACAGCTTGCTTTTCACAGCAGTTGGCCTTTCGGCCTAAAATGTGAAGTTGATGTAAGGAACCTTATTTTCTTAGCAGGCTTTCTGTAGATTATACTGTTCAGCCTGTCTGTAATTCTCTGTAGTGAGTAGCTCTTATCCTGAATCATAAGAATACAGATTTGCAACCTGATTGCTTTCTCAGTTAAGTGTGGCTTGGTTTATTAATTGTTCCCTTTTCCCTCTTTCTTCTGCACATCCCCAAATCAAACAGAATTTTCTGTCCTAACTCTGGAGACATAAGTCACTGTGAATAGACACAAGTACCTTTTAGACTTGGAATATCACTATCATCATGGTTTTTTCTCTCCAGTGGTGGAAACAGCCCCTATAGTTATATTAAGATCAAATTCAATTCATAGAAAACAATTTCTTCACAAAAAGCAACAAAGTGTTGCTTTTTCACAACTGTTAAGGCTATAAAAACGAACAGCAAATTTCATTCAATTTAGAATTCACGAGGGATTCATCATTAATTCCAGCATACTGAATGTAAATTAGACAGAGTCTTTTTAAAAATTTACATTATGATCAAAGGCTACTGTAGTTCTACGGCAGTGGAAAAAATTTGAAACTTTGCTTAGGCAAACTTTTTGTTACTTTAATCCTTGGTTACAAATTTTGTCAGTTTGTACCTTTTTTAAAACCACATACTTTCGCTCACATTTCATTTAATCAACTGGGAGTTCAGGATCCCTTGTGTTCTATATCGGCCCATCATAAGAACTTAGCAAGGCAGAATAGCATCCATTTCAGTTTACAGTACAGGTTACCTTTGAGGGAAGAGTCATTCTTACTTTAATAATATGTCAGATCAGCTAGTTATCTAAAAATAGCATATGTCCCCAAAACACGCAAAAGGGTTACTGATACAAAAATATATTGCTAATATTTCCAGTTTAACTTTTCTTGTAACTCAATGCTAGCCCTGGAGTTCTTCGAGTAGTGTCCCTATGGGTTCTCCACTGTAGATGTGTCTGCGTCCCTGCACTGCTGATCAGAGAACTTTGGTAGCAGTGTGTATTGGGCCAGCACATGTGCTGCCTCACCTCGTACTGTGCCACAAGGCTAGCCAGAGCTCAGGGGCTAACAGTCCTCCTTTCCTTCTCAACTGCCCCGGCTAGAGACAGAGCTTTAGCTGTCCATTTGTGGATCATTAACTCTTTTACAATTGATAATTTTTAGCTTCCTTTGAAGCCTCTTTTGTTTCTTTTCCTCCATCTACTGTTTATTTGGCCATTGCCTAAAAGAAGAAGAAAGGACTTTGTTCTTTTGTCAACCCACGGTGTTGGGGACCCCCCTGGACAAGGCTATGCCAAGCTCTCTGGGCTTAAAGAAGTGCCATACTTACAGTGAGGCAGTCCCGGTTGCGGACAAGCACTCCCAGTGCATCTGTTGCCTCAGTGAGGACCATATCCAACAAAAGCGTTCCCTCTGCCAGCAGCTCTGGCAGAGGTCCCACAAGGACAGAGAGCTTTGCCCAATAATTATCTTTATGGAGGCAACTCTCTGACCCCTACTTCCGGCAGGCGTGATTCTTTCCCTTAACCTTTGACTTTGAAAGATAATGGGACAAAGAAACAGACTGGGGACTCCTCTCACAAGTCAAAAAAGAGAGTAGAACGTCCCCTCAGCGAGCCTAGGAATAGCTGAAAGCATTCGTCATCTCGCTCAGTATCCTTGGCACCACCGGCACCAATACCACAATCCGGCACCCATGCCTCATGGTGACCATCATTATCCAGTACTGCTGACAGGCCCATGAACTGTTTGGGCACAGGAACAGAATCTTCGATACCGTCAAGGGCAAATATCCTAGGAAGATGCTCCTGGTACACAAGTCAACATTGGTACCACCAGCGACAACAACCCACACAGCACCAGGGAGACAGGTACAAATGAGGTCTCCATCTATACCGACATCGGGACGATAGGTTCCAGCAGAATTTCCCCAGGTCAGTGACCTGGGAATGATACAGGCACCCAATTCTATGCCCCTCTGTACCAATGTCACAAGGCTGAGCCTTTGCCGAGCATGGGACATATCCCCACAATCATGCCATGTCCCTCCACTGTCAAGTGAGGGGTTGGATAATTAGCCTGAGGGTTTCACAGTACTCCTCCCAAGTTCCATATGAGACCCACTATCAACAGGATCCAGGAATGTACCCACAGATGACACTACCACTATCTTGGTACAGCCACCAATGTGCACCTCCACCAGGCCCCATGCCACCAAAATGGCCATACTGGGCCCTTTGGGAATCACAACTGCCTGCCTCATGAGCTTCAGGCATTGCCCAAAAATCCTCCAGGCACGCTCCTTCGGCCACAGCTTCGAGGGCCTCAGAGCCTCGGGAAACACAGGAACAAGAAGGGGACACAGAGGAGAAAGTAACGCCTACAGCCATGTCCTCCTCTTTCCCAGACGAAGCGGTCATGCCTTCACCACTGTACATGGCAGACAACTTCCATCTGTTCCTGGAGCTGGCAAAAAGAGTAGCGGATATCCCCCACATACCGCTGGAGGAGGTCAAAGACACGATCAGCTCATCAGTATCTTCCACTCTTCATCCTCCTTGAAGAGCGCCCTCCCAATCAATGAAGCCATTTTAGACCTGGCTAAAACTGTGTGGCAAACCGTGGCATCGGTAGCCCCGACTTGCAAAAGTGCGGACAAGAAATATGTCCTCACAAAGGAACCAGAGTTCTTTTTCTCTCACCTGCCACCCAATTCCATCATGGTGGATGCCGTAATCTCTTGTGGCCGACAACACAATTCCAGGGCAATACCCTATGACAGGGACTGGAAGCTCCTCGATCTCTTTAGCAGGAAGGCGTATTCTTCTTCGAGTGCTTGCTCATGTCAATTCCATTCTAGGTGTGTGCGCGCCTACGTGCACAGTTGTTGGAGACTTTTGTCTTAGCGGTATCTGTAGAATTGGCTGTGGCGCCCTCTGGAGTGCCGCGCTCATGCATCGGTATATCAGGCGCCACCAGCCCTACGCCCTCTCAGTTCCTTCTTACCGCCTGTGGTGGTTGGTCAGAGCGCCTCTCTCCCTTGCCTCGTAAAATGGTCAGCAATTTCTTTACCTTTCCGACTTCGTGGGTTACAGCTGTAAATAGTTGTGTTTACTGTAGTTAGTTAGTAAGTAGCTATTATGTACTATAGTTAGGAAGTTAAGGTCCCAGTAGGGACCTTGCCCAGGCAGGGCATGCCCCAGTCGCCGGGTTTTAAGCCCTGCGCTGACTGTAATAGGCCTATGCCTGTTAGTGACTCACATGGCAGCTGTCTGCAGGGGGGAATCCCACGTAAAAGAAAAGTGTCATATCTGTAAGAACTTTCGTCCCAGGACACACGAGCGTGACATTGGTTTGAGGGTCCTTCTCATGGAGGCTGCTCTCTTCCCAGCCTTGGAGCCATCCCAGCCAGATGAAACTCCCAGCACTTCGGCCTTGGTGCGTAGTGCACACCCCCCCCCCCCCCCCCCCCACACACACACACACACACCAGGCTCTATCCGGCACCACTTCCCTTCATCGGTGCCCCAAAAGGAGTCTAAAAAGCGGGACCTGGCGCCAAGCAAGAAGGACCAAGGGGCATTGGGTAAAGGGCCGTGTTCAGGCTGCCTGCCCACACCAGATCCACGGGGACCTCATATCGCAAGGGATCCGCCACCAACTCTGGAGCACTAGGGGACCCAGACTTATGGCGGAGTCAACATCCTCCCAGTGCCCAGATAGCAAAAGACTCTCCCAACACAGCCAGCACCAGAGGGGGCGATGGACCTGGCAACGGCTCCCTTCGAGGGCAAGCCAGCCAGGAGAGCCTCCCGGAAGGCGAGTAAAGACCGCTGTTCTCCAGAGCCACCCACTTACAAGAGGGCTGAACAGAAGTATTTTATCCCAGCGAAGGGGTTCGAATACTTGTACACTCACCCGCCCCGTGGGTCATTGGTCGTTTTTGCGGCCAACACGAAAGACAAGTAAGGGCAATCTAGTTCCACCCCCAAAAATAAGGAGACCAAGAGACTGGACCTTTTCGAGAGAAAAATTTATTCAACTGCCAGTCTCGAGTTCAGAGTCACAAACCACTAGGCTCTTTTGGGGAGATATAGCTTTAATTTATCGGACTCCCTCCATAAGTTTAAGGACTCCATGCCCCAGGATGTGTCCCAAGAATTCGGGGCCCTTGTTGAGGAGGGTACAACAGCAGATCGGTTTTCCCCCCCCCAAATGGCATGGGATGCAGTCAATTTGGCGACCAGGGTGGTAATCTCAGCAGTGATCATAAGGCGCAGTTCCTGGCTTCGGACCCCTGCCCCGTCCCCATCGCTAACTCTGGTTTCCAACACCTCAGACCTGGGCTGGAGAGCACACCTGGACAAGCTCAGTACACAAGGCCGCTGGTTGGGAGTCAACCACTCCCTTCACATAAATGTCAGGGAGCTCAGAGCAGTTCGCTTGGCCTGTCAGGCTTTTCAGTCCCACTTACAAGGTAAGTTGGTTCAAGTCCTGACAGACAACACCGCTATGATGTTTTATATCAACAAGCACAGGAGAGCCAGGTCGTCAGCCCTTTGCCAGGAAGCCCTCTGGCTCTGGGACTTCTGTGTGCAGCATGCCATTCATCTTGTGGCAGCAAACCTCCCCTGTACCAGGAACATATTAGCAGATCACCTCAGCAGAGCCTTTTCATCTCGCCACGAATGGTCACTCCACCCCGAAACGGTCAGCAGGATCTTCCGAAAGTGGAGATTTCCCCAGGTGGATTTATTCGCAACTCACCAGAACAGGAAATCCCACCTGTTCTGCTCATTTCAGGGGATCGACAGGGGCTCAGTGTTGGACGCCTTCTTACTCCCGTGGTTGGGGGCTCTGATGTACGCTTTCCCACAGAGTCCTCATGAAGATCAAGCAGGACGCCAAAGTTATCCTGATAGCCCTGGCTTGGCCTTGCCAACACTGGTTCAGCACGCTGATGGATCTGCCAGTAATGACCCCACTGCAGCTGCCCCTCTGGCTGGATCTCCTATTCCAGAATCACGGCAGGCTCCTGCACCCGAATCTAGCAGTGCTGTACCTAACAGCTTGGTTGCTGCATGGTTGAATGCTAAAAAGCAGGAGTGCTCGACCCGCATCCAGTAGGGCCTACTGGATAGTAGAAAGCCCTCCACTAGAGCAACCTACCTGGCCAAATGGAAATGATTCACTTGCTGGGCCTAGGCCCAATGGTTAGGCCTGAACAGACCTCTCTACAGGCAATCTTGGACTACCTTATGCATCTCAAGCTCCAGGGCTTATCCCTTTCATCAGTTAAGGTCCTCTTGGCCACCATATCAGCCTTTCACCCTCCATTCCAGGGCAGGTCGGTCTTCGCTTATAACATAACTGTCCATTTCTTGAAAGGTCTGGAGCAACTCTACCCTCAGATCCAGAACCCTGTCCCTTGGTGGGACCTGAATCTGGTGCCCAGGCAGTTCATGAGAGCTCTCTTCGAGCTCTTGGCATCCTGTTCCCTTCTTCTACTCTCCTGGAAGGTGACATTCCTGGTGGCAATAACTTCTGCCCGAAGGGTCTCCGAGATTAGGACACTTACCTCGGAGCAGCCCTATATGGTAATTTTCAAGGACAAGGTCCAGCTGCAGCCTCATCCGGCTTTCCTGCCCAAGGTGGTTTCACACGAGCCGGGACATATTTTTGCTAGTTTTCTTCCCAAAGCGTCATAAATCTGAGGAGGAATGTAGGTTGCACTCCCTGGACATCAGGTGAGCGCTATCTTTCTACATCCAAAGGACCAAACCGATTTTGCTATGATCAGGCAAAAGTGCCTCCACCAGCGATTCTAATCACCCACTCATCTACAGCGCAAGCCTCGGCAACGGCCTTCCAGGCCCATTTGCCAATTCCAGATATCTACAGGGCTGCCACCTGGTTGTCCAGTCACAAGTTCACATCTCACTATGCGCTTACCCAGCAAGCCCGAGATGACACTGACTTCAGTAGAGTAGTATTACAAATCGCACATCTGTGAACTCCAAGCCCACCTCCGAGGATACTGCTTGTGAGTCACCTGAAATGGAATCAATATGAGCAAGCACTCCAAGCAGAAAAAACGGTTACCCACCTTTTCGTAACTGTTGTTCTTTGAGATGTGTTGCTCATGTCCATTCCATTACCCGCCCTCCTGCTCCCTCTGTCAGAGTTGCCGGCAAGAGGGAACTAAAAGGGCGAAGGACCATCAGCAGCTGATATACTGACGCATGAGCGTGGCACTCCAGAGGGCACCACAGCTGACCCTACAAATACTGCTCAGGCAAAAGTCTCCGACAGCTGTGACTATGGGTGAGCACACATCTAGAATGGAATGGACATGAGCAACACATCTCGAAGGTCAACAGTTACAAAAAGGTAGGTAACCGTTTTTTCCTCGGCCACTTTACAGTTTCATATTGCCACTTACCAGGCATTCATGGCAAAATACGATTACACAAATTACAATAAACTGAATGACTTTATTGATAAGTTGCCAGAGAGTCATCGGGAATCCTTCAAGGCCATCATTCAGGAGTCACAACTGGTGACAAAAACATCACTGCAGTTGCCCCTCAATGCCGCCAACATGGCAGCCTGTCTCATCACAGCTCCCTCCACACCTTAAAGGATTCCAGGGCCACCCTCAGGTCGCTGAGACTCTACATGCTGGGACAAAAGAGATCTTTTAGCCCCCAGTCCCAACACAGACCTTATTCCTCTCAATTCCCATCACAGCACCATTATGAACCACAAAGAAAAAGGGAAAATTCCCAAAACATAAGTCGTCTGGTCCACAGTCTTCAACCCAGCCCCTGCCTCTCAGCACCACTTTTGATGGGCAGGTCGAGGCACCACAAGACCACTCCCCACTACTGTCTATGGCCATGCACCCATTTGGCCATCATTTGTCAGGGTTCCAAAGTGCCTGGAAACGCATAATGTTGAACAGATGGGTCCTAGAGGTCGTCCAATCCAGGTACTCCATCCACTTCACTTTTCTACCCCCTCTACAACACTCTACCCTGTCACTCTTCAGGGACCCTTCTCATGAGAGTCTGCTGCAACAGGAGATAGATTGACTCTTCCAGTTAGGAGCTATAGAACCAGTTCCTCACATCTACAAGGCCAGGGGTTCTATTCTTGTTACTTCCTAATACCCCAAAGGGAGGGAGGTTGGAGACCCATACTGGACCTCAGAGCTCTCAACAAGTCTTCAAAGCTCAGAAGTTCAAGATGGTCACCTTATCGATGATCATTCCATCTCTGGAACAGGGAGACTGGTTTTCAGGACTTCATCTACAGGATGTCTACTTTCACATTTCAGTAGTACTGTCTCACAGACGATTTCTCAGATTCACTGTGGGATACGCCATTACCAATACAGAGTCCTCCCCTTCAGACGCTTATCAGTCCCTGTTTTCTAAGTTCTCTCAATGGTAGCCGCTCATGTATGTTCACAAGGGATAATGATCTATCCTTACCTGGACGATTGTCTTCTCAGAACCCGATCACTCCAGGAGGCTCATTGAGCCATCAACACCACTATACATTTGTTTACAGAACTGGGCTTTCAGATCAACAACCTGAAGTTGACCCTCATGCCAGTGCAACACCTGGAATTCATGGGGATCGACCTGGATGCTCTACAGGCCAACCTTCCTACTTCAACACAGGTTCCTATCCCTGGTCTCACTCATAGACACAACTCAATGCAGTCCTCCAGTACCAGCCAGACTCTGCTTCCAACTGTTGGGGCATATGGCAGTGGGCACGGTTGTGATACTGTATGCCAGACTCCACATGCAATGCCTCCAACTATGATTCAGTTCAGTTTACAGGCTGAACAAAGACAGTCTGGACAAGCCACTGTCACTACCTACCATGATCAAAAACTCCTTGGACTGGTAGAAGAACCTAGCCAATGTATGCGAAGGAATCCCCTTCACACAGAGGTCACCATCATTGCTCCTTACCATCGATGCATCACTCAGCTAATGGTCACCTGTGGAGATATCTCTACACATCAGTCACCTCAAACTGAGAGCGGTCAGGAATGCCTTCACCTATTTCCTCTCGCTGATAGCAGGATCACATACAAAGATCCTAATAGACAACATAGTGTGCATGTACTACATTTGCCGGGGAGGGACCAGGTCACCCTCCCTATGCACAGAAGCAATTAAATTATGGAATTGGTGCATCTCTCACAACATCACCTTGTCCATGGTTTCCCTCCTGGGCACACAGAACTCAATAGCAGACAACTTCAGTTGCAAATTCATGCACGATCACAAGTGGGAGATGCATCCATCAGTACTCAATCACTTTTTCACATGATGGGTAACACCATCCACAGAGCTTGAACAAGAAGTGGCCACACTACTGCTCAAGGACCAGCACTCTCTGGGACAAGGACTTTCTTTATGCCTTGCCTCTATTTCCTCTACTGTCAAAGGGACTAAGTTTCTAATTACTCCTACTTGGCTAAGACAGACCTGGTACCTTACCTGACACAGCTCGCGATGTGCCTTCCAATCTCCCTTCCAACCATTTTACATCTCCTCTCACAAGATAAAGGGTATACCCTACATCTCTACTTTGGGATTCTCTGCCTCAAAGCATGGCTCCTGCATGGTTCCAGCATCTAGAAAGTTGATGCTCAAAGGAAGTACAAGAGGTTCTAATACACAGTAGAAAGTCCTCCCCATGACTCTTAAAGTCAGTATTGTCCCTAAGCTCTCTTAGGGTCCATCTAGCAGCTGTCACAGCTTTTCAACAACCCATAGAAGGGTACCCAATCGCACCCAACCACTAAAAAGTTCCTTAAGGGTATAATAAACTTCTTCCCTCAATCTCGACTCCTACCCCCTCTTGGGACCTAAACCTGGTACTGAAAGGGCTGACTAGGCCCCCCTTTGAACCCATCGCCATTGTGTGACGATGCACTCCATATGATTTTATGAAAATATGCTAATGTGTGTGAATATAATGTAACTAGAATATGCTTCATGCAAAAAGTCTCTTGTGAGGTATCATTACAAAGCTTATAATCTACTGAATGTTATCATTCTATTTGTATAAATGTATCATTCTTATATCTGAAACTACAAATATGAACTATAACTCTGAGGTCCTATTGTAATTATGCAAAGTGTGGGCCATTAATGGTGGTTTGGAATCTTGATGGTTCTGTTTACTTGCAAGCCTTCCTGTGAGTCAGGCCAGGAGCCATGAAGGCTTGGGGTCTCTCAGGACATGTGACCATGTCACCTGGTACTGGAATCCATCTTAAAGCAGGTGCTTTTCCATTTAGAAGGAGGGGTGGGGACCGAGAGAGACAAAAGATTCCCGACTTGTGCCAAAGTTATATAAAGGGGAGGAACAGAACAAAGGAGGTTCAAGTCATGAGAAATTCCCTAGTTATCACCTGAGCTGGAGCTAACAAGAACTGTACCAGGGGAAAGGATTGGGCCCAGACTAGGAAGGAGTCCAGTCTGTTAAAGAAGCTTATTGGAACATCTCTGAGGGTGAGATTTTATCTGTAATCAGTTTTTTAATGTATTAGGCTTAGACTTACATGTTTTGTTTTATTTTGCTTGGTAACTTATTTTGTTCTATCTGTATTACTTGGAACCACTTCAATCCTACTTTTTATACTTAATAAAATCACTTTTGCTTATTAATTAACCCAGAATAAGTAAGAAAGACCTGGGGGAGCAAACAGCTGTGCATATCTCGCTATCAGTGTTATAGAGGGCGGACAATTTGAGTTTACCATGTATAAGCTTTATACAGAGTAAAACAGATTCATTTGGGGTTTGGATCCCATTGGGAGCTGGGGGTCCAGGTGCTGGAGACAGGAGCACTTCTTAAGCTGTTTTCAATTAAGTCTGCACCTTTGGCACGTGTGGTTCAGACCCTGGGTCTGTGTTGGAGCAGACTGGCGTGTCTAGCTCAGCAAGGCAGGGTTCTGGAGGCCCAAACTGGCAGAGAAAATGGGCTCAGAGGTAGTCTCAGCATATCAGGTGACAGTCTCAAGGGGGTTTCTGTTATCAAACCCGTCACAGCCACCTGTTCGCTAATGTACCTATCAGTGAAAACAGCCTTCCTGATAGCGGTTACCTCAGTTAGAAGAATAAGGGAGATAGCAGCTTTGATGGCGCATCCCCCCTACACAGTATTCTTTCCAGACAAGCTTACACTCAGGCCACATCCAAAATTCATCCCTAAGGTAACCTCCCCTTTTCACATGAATCAGTCAATCCACCTTACAATCATCTACTGCAAGCCTCACCAAGACAATAAGGGAGGCTATACTACATAACTTAGATGTTAGGAGAGCTCTAGCATTCTACAAAGCCTTCAGGAAATCCCCATGACTCTTCCTCTCTGTGATGGAAAGATCCAAGAGCTCAGCAGGATCAGCCAAAAGACTCTGTAAGTGGGTCTCGAATTGCATCAGACAGTGCTACCAAATTCATAATCTCGCACACGCATGATCCGGACATATTCCACAAGATCGATCTCCTCATTTGTTGCTTTTTTCAAGGATGTCCCTGTCTCAGACATCTGTAGAGCAGAGACATGGACGTCAGGCCACACCTTGCAGAACACTATGCAGTCACTTTGGATTCTGCCTCTGATGCCATGTTTGGCTCCACAGTACTTGTCATCTCTAACTGACCCCACTCTGAAGTCCCAGCCCTCGAAAAGGGGTACTGCTCAGGAGTCACCTGCACTGGAGCACCCATAGGGATACTACTTGAAATTACTCACCTGGTGCAGTAATGATGGTTCTTCGAAGATGTGTATCCCTATGGGTGCTCCACAACCCGCCCTTCTTCCCTCTGCTTCGGAGTTCTCGTTATGACTCCATGGTAAAGAAGGAACTGAGGACAGTTACCCCCCACATGCTGGCTAGCTTGTGGCGCAGCACACCCAATGGATACTGCAACCAAAGTTCTCCAATCAGCAATGCAGGGACGCAGACACACCTACAGTGGAGCACCCATAAGGACACACATCTCGAAGAATCTTCGTTACTGTATAAGGTGAATAACTTCTTTTGTGTCAGAGATCTTCAGTGAAAGATATCCTCCACATGTAAGAACAACCTTTAAAACATTGTCATCTCTTCTCAATCAGATGAATTATTAGTGCATCTGTTGTTTTGCCAATGGTACTGCAACCAGCAGTTTTCAAATTCAGCCATTATTTTCATTCCAAACCTTGTACAAAGGAAAAGGAGAGAGCCTCTGAAGGAAACAGCCTGGTATCTGAGGAGTTTGAGTTCCCAGAGGTGAGAGTAGGACATGTTGAACCTCTCAGCAGACAGCCTAAAAGGGAAAACCACACACTGTGGATGACCCAGACTGAGAGAGTTCTGTAGTCTCAGGTCCATTTTTCCTCATCTTTCCTCTATCAACCCGCAAAGGACTTCTCTACTGCTGGAGACAGCAACAGCTGACCTCTGTGGGCTAGCAAACTCTTCTTATACCAGTGGTGATCTGAACAAAAAGTTCTTGTGTGATTATCTACTGGCAGGGCGGAATTATACCCAAGTGTCTGGACTGGCTTAGAGGATATGAAAGAGAAACTTAGTTGGGTATGGAAAATTCTGTGTTAAACAGCCATCTACTTTATATCCTTCCTTGGAATGTTAAAAACATTTTTTCAAACTTTTGCCTAACACCTTAAAGACACTCATTTACCTTACTTAACAAATTTAGACCACTTGAGCATTTATAGGTAGATAAATTGTACATGTTAAAATATAGAAATTTTAAACTTTCCTAGACACACACACAAGTAAATAGGACCCTTGATGACTGACCCAGTTTTAATCTTTACTACTGAGTTATTAAAACAAATATTTTCCCCCTTGGATAACGTATTAATTTCATGCAAAGAAGTTTTAATCTTTTTTCTTTCTTTCAGGATTTTTTTTTTTAGCAACAAATATTTAATTCTTCCTGTTTTCTTCGTCTTTTGTAGATTGCACCAGTAGAAAATGACAATAGCTATGATGAACTCAAAAGAGATGCTAAGATGTGTTTATCACTAATGTCTCAGGGATTGCTATATCCTCAACAAGTGCCTTTGGTACTCCAGGTGCTAAAACAAGTGAGTCTGATCTACATTGTTTAAATGAATGCACATCACTTTAAAACCTGTTGAGCTTGTTATTCATACGAGGTAACTTGAGTTAACAGTTATGAAACAAAGTATTTCTTATTTCCTGACAGTGCTACATGTACAAAGGTCTTCTGCGGTTTTTGAAATGATTTGTTGCTTATATTCTTTGAGTCTGTATAGTGATACTGTTGCCAGTATAACTACTTTATTCGTTCATTTCTATATTAAAGTGGGATACATATCACCAAAATCATGATGAATGTTTAAGTACTTAGTTAAACTCTTGATTGCAGTATAGTAATTCGCTGTACACCAGCCAAAAAGGCAGCACTAATGAGACTGCTAACTGCTTTTGCTTTGTAATAAATTCCGTGTTAGTGTTTGGTCATCAGGAACAATAATCTGGAACAGAATTAATTTTGTAAATTGGCTTTTTTATCAGCTTCCAGGTTTGTTTGTTTTGTTTTGTTTTGTTTTTGCCAAGCAGAAATACATACTAATAAAGCATTGCACTCTTTATAAAGAAAGGATTGTTTGTTCACTAAAAATTATACCCGGTGTTTGAAAGTATAGTTATCTGAAGCAGAAAAATATTAAATTTACATTTAGGTTCCTATGAGTATAAATCCTGTAAGGGGAAAACACATGAATGTTATAAATGTTTCACATTTTGTTTTTAACAGAATACTATCACAAAAAAGCTCTGTTCCCAGTTTTATTTTTTTCATTTGTCAAATATTTGACCCGGATGGGGTGTAAAATTTATTTTAAGAGCTAAAAATAAGTAAGGGTTTAGTAACAAGTCAACTTAAAATAAAAATGTCACTTTGAAAGGGACATAGTTAAGGCTAAGATTTAGTCATGGGTATTTTTAGTAAAAGTCATGGATCGGTCACGGGTAATAAACAAAAATTCACGGCCCCGTGACGAGTCCATGACTTGTACTGTATACCCCTGACTTAATCTTGGGGGGCTTTGGGGGCACTGCTGGTGCTGGGGGAGGGCTCTGGGGACCTCTGTAGCAGACTCGCCGCCTTAGACGTCATCAACTGGAAATCTGTTCTACCTCAAAAACAAGTTGAAATGTAGTTTCAGAATGCAGCATGTTCTCTTGGGTCCCCCTCTTATTTTTTGTGGTTTTACAATGGTATTTTTCTGCTAAAATGTATGTCTATCCCACTTATAACTTTGTGAAAGACCCACACAAATGAAAAGGAAAACAGACTATACAGAGAAATGGAGAAACTGATTGTATACAAAGTGCTATCAAATGCACAAAGTAAAAAAAAATTGAGCAAATAGATTTTTTCCTTGAAGCTTTTAACCTTCATCTACTCTAGAAAAATCACCCATTGCTGAAAATGGGTGTCAGCAATGGATGCAGTCAAAGTGGTGGTACTAGTTCAACTTTCACCCATTGTTTACATCTTTTGTCAGTAACAAGCATTTTTTTCATAATTAAAGTCCACTATACAGACAATTGCAATGCAAAGTTGAGCATAACTAACCTTTTTGGCAGCTTAGAAAAGGCTGGTATCTGAGGTCATGAACAAATCAGAAGGAGTGATCTGTTTAGTTTCTCAGTTATATATCCAGTACTACAAATATTAAGTATTTAGATGCTTTTGAAATTTAGCCTAAAAGAACATAAACAAAACAAAGCTGACTATAAGGGGGGAAACAACTTTTATGAGTAACTTGCTACAGTAGCACAAAAGGTTTAAGTAATGGTATATGACAATATTTAGAATAAATCAAATGGCTTGTCTACATGCCCTTGTTTTTAATTCTAACTGTTTAACCTTTGTTGCTTTACAGACAGCAAGAAGCAGTTCTTGGCATGCTAAGTACACAATACTGACCTACCTCCAAACTATGGTATTTTATAACCTCTTTATCTTCCTCAACAATGAAGAAGCAGTCAATGACATAAGATGGTTGGTTATAAAACTTTTGGAAGATGAACAGCTTGAGGTAAAAATGAAGTTATACCTATTCCCATGTATTTTGACTTTCAGTGAAAGACATTGAATGTGAATAAAAGAAGCAGAACTGAATTTTTTTATATTTATTTTTATATATCTAGTTTCTTGCCTCTTACTGTGTAACTTCATACAAAGAAAGTTTTTTCCATATTTAGCAGTAATAGAAAATGCATTTGTTTAGTTTCTTGAATATATATTAAAAATGCTAACTTGTATAGAATTATATTCTATATAAAATTCTACTTTCAACAGGAAAACAAAATTATTCCAGAAGGCTTTTCATTAGCAATAATAAAATGGCACAAGCCTCACAATGATTTCTGTCCTGTTTTAAATACAATTGGAACAGAGATAGTATCATTACAGTACTAAGGACAACATGGGTATGAGTAGAAAACTCAGCCTTCACATTTAAAATGCATTTCTACTCTAAAATCTGAGTATGTAAAAATAACACTTTCTTACTCAGCAGGTGGTTCCTGTGTGTAGTATCGGGATAGCCGTGTTAGTCTGTATCCACAAAAACAACAAGGAGTCCGGTGGCACCTTAAAGACTAACAGATTTATTTGGGCATAAGCTTTCGTGCATCAGAAGAAGTGAGGTTTTTTACCTACGAAAGCTTATGCCCAAATAAATCTGTTAGTCTTTAAGGTGCCACTGGACTCCTTGATGTACCTGTGTGTATTCATTCACATCAGCTGATTATAGTGACAAAAGTAAGTTTATACTACATTTGACTTAAGTTGGCAATCCTGGCTCTGCAGTATTATGAGCAAGTGAACTGGACTCTGTGTAGGCTCATACATCAGAAGTAAGTTCCTATTGCAGAACCAAATTCTTCCCTCAGTTCTGAATGTCTTCAGTAGGGTAGCACAGATATAATTTGAAGATAATGGAGTTGCACACATCTGAGGGCAGAATTTGTCTTGCAGAACTGTTATTACTGATGTGATGCATGAGTAATTTAAAAAACAAAAACAAAAAACCCAAGCCTGACTCAGATTCTAGGTTGAGTCTGCAGGACTGACTGTTAGAAAAAAACATTTTTTTACTTTTAAATGGAAGGCACTGAAATATAGAAACATAACTTCACAATGGCCTTTTTATAAAGTTTATTTTCAGAGTAGAAATACACTTTAAATATCTTCCATTTATCACCACTATTGAAGTAATTTTTAGTTTTGTGTCTTTGAGAGATTATCAGTGTTACTAGGATTTTCCAGAAGTATAGTCGGACTGAGGCCATGTCTACACTACAAAGTTAAGTTGACATCAAGCCTCTGATTTAAGCAAGTTGATCTTGCGTGTCAGCACTACGCTCATTGTGTCGGTGGAGTGCATCCTCACTAGCAGGGTTTGTATCAATGCATGGAGCACTGCACTGTGGGTAGCTATCCAACAGTGCACATAGCTAAGTGGAATTTTGGGTTGGGCTTGCAATGCCTTATGAGACCAAAACATTGGCGCAGTTGGTTATGGGAACATGGCATTAGCCTCCCATGATGCACTTACGTCCCTCCCTGAAATCAGCGGCAAACAAACCAAGCCTTTTTCGCAAGCCTGAGTTCTTCTTCGAGTGCTTGCTTATATCGATTCCAATTAGGTGTGCGCGCGCTGCGTGCACGATCGTCGGAGAATTTTCTACCCTAGCAACACCCGGCGGGTCGGCTGTGGAGCCCCCTAGAGTGGCGCCTTCATGGCGCTGGATATATACCCCAGCCGACCCGGCGCCCCCTCAGTTCCTTCTTACCGCCCCTGACGGTCGTTGGAACTGTGGAGCGCGGCATAGCTGTTCTCCACTCTCCCTAGCTATTCCGTTTTGTAGATAGTTGTAGTTATAGTTGTAGTTGTTATATAGTTAGATAGTTGTTCAGTTTACTCTATTAATAGTTGTTATATAGTTAAAGGGGATTAAGGGGGTTGTTCTTTCCCCCTTTTTCCCCCGGCGCGTAGCCGGGCTCATGCCCAAGGCTCCCGGCTTTAAGCAGTGCGCGTCCTGCACTAAGCCTATGCCCACAAGTGACCCGCACGACTCGTGTCTGAAGTGCCTGGGAGAGTCCCATCAAACAGATAAGTGTAAGATCTGTAAGGCCTTCAGACCGAGAACCAAAAAGGAGTGGGACTTTCGGCTTCGACAACTCCTCATGGAGGCGGCACTTAGCCCGGACGCTCCATCGGCGCGTCAAGCCCCAGCGCCAAGCGCCTCGGTGCGCAGTGCCCCGGCGGCACCAACTGCCCCAGCACCGCGAGTGGTGTCGGACAAGCCTCCGCGGCACCGGACCCCTTCGGCACCGCACCCGCCGCAAGTGCCTCGGCGCCGATCGTTATCACCGGGACATAAGAAATCCCGTAAGGCGCAGGAGACTTCCGTCCTGAAGACGCCGGCCCCCCCGGTGCCGGGGGTAGAGCCGCGTCCACCGGCGGAGCACCAAAAGCAGGTGCCTCCGGCACCGTCGACTCCGGCTCCGAGGCCGTTGAATCCGGTGCAGACGGGATCACCACCGCGATCAGTGGTGGGACCGTGCCTCCCGTCGACCTTTGCGACGGCGAGAGACTTGATTGCTCTCACGGAGCCGGCACCGCCACAACCACCGGCACCGTTGGCCCCTCGTCCGGTGCAATCCAGGGGGAAACCCGCCTTGATGCGCCCACCATCTCAAGGACTGGAACCTCGGCACCGATCCAGGTCCCGAAGCAGGTCCCGACGCCGCTCGCAGTCCCGGCACCGAATATCACCTCGGCACCGGTCGTACTCGCGGCTAAGATCATCATCGCGGCACCGTTCTACGTCCCGGCACCGTTATGATCGTCGGTACCGTTCGACATCGAGACGTAGTTCCCGGCACCGATACGAGCGACGCTCGACGTCGAGGGGCCGCTCCCGACACCGGGCCTACTCGAGATCGCCGTCCAGGTCCAGGTCGGACTCTCGGCACCGACGCGGTTATCGGCACCGATCCCGATCTCGGCACCGCTCACCGGCACCGCATAGAGACAGATCGTCTCCAGACCGGCACCGTACGGCACCGTACCTCCCAGAGCTCATCTCAGCGCGGTCGGCACCACCATGGCCTTCGAGATCGGTGTCTCGCTCCTCAGATGGGGCATCGAGATCGGCATACCCCCTCAGGGGCAGGCCGATGAACCGGACATGGGCCACTGGTAGGAGATAGCGGAGGATCCCACTCAAGGTCCTTCGCACTGGTCGTTCTGGACCCCGTGGGCGTACCACCAGGCACAAGGGGCTCCACCACCATCAGCCTCTCGCTCGGTGCACTCCGAGAGAAGGGCCCCAGAGTCCACCATCTCTTGCCCTCCTCCAGGGGGCATGGAGGCTTCCGTGCCCGCACCACCTGACGTCCTGGACCCAGGGGCAGGTGATGCTCCGCTCCAGGGCTCATTGGACCAGGACCCGCCCTTGGATCCCTTACCACCTGAGGCATCTTCCTCATCTTCCCCAGATGAGGCAGTGGCGGGCACGTCGAGCACAGGTCCACCCCCGATAGATCTCCGGGCACACCAGGACCTATTACGTAGGGTGGCGCGTAATATGGACCTACAAGCAGAGGAGATAGTGGAGGTGCAGGACCCCATTGTAAACATCCTCTCTGCGGATGCCCCATCCAGAGTGGCG
The DNA here is from genome assembly GCF_013100865.1 of Trachemys scripta elegans. NCBI lineage: Eukaryota > Metazoa > Chordata > Testudines > Emydidae > Trachemys > Trachemys scripta. Next base: position 31,483,401 of record NC_048300.1, on the reverse strand, counting down.
TTGCCCCTGATCCGTACGATCCAGGCTAACGCCAATACGATATGGCAAACTCCTGCCTCTATTCCACCCACTGCCAGAGGCGTGGAAAGAAAATACTTTGTCCCCTCAAAGGACTATGAGTACTTGTATACTCATCCCCAGCCATGTTCACTGGTGGTGTCATCAGTGAATGCAAGGGAGCGCCACGGTCAACAGGCCGCAGCGCCCAAATCGAAGGAAGCTAAGCGCCTCGATTTGTTTGGGCGTAAGGTTTATTCAGCCGGGGGGTTACAACTTAGAGCGGCTAACCAGCAGGCGCTCCTGAGCCGCTATAACTTTAATTCCTGGAACTCTATGGGGAAGTTCAAGGAATTGGTCCCCCAAGACTCCAGGGAAGAGTTTGGGGCCTTAGTGGAGGAGGGTAAGAAGGTGGCACGGACCTCCTTACAGGCCTCCTTGGACATAGCAGACTCGGCTGCGAGAACCCTGGCTTCAGGTATCGCTATGCGGAGAATCTCCTGGCTCCAGGTTTCGGGTTTGCCTCCGGAACTGCAGCAAACCCTGCAGGATTTACCCTTTGAGGGACACGGATTGTTTTCAGATAAGACGGACTCTCGTCTGCAGAGCCTCAAGGACTCGAGAACAATCATGCGCTCCCTGGGGATGCATGTTGCGGGTCCCCAGCGCAGGCCATTTAGGCCCCAGCCTCAGCGATTCTACCCCCCCCCCCCACCTAGTCAGAGACAGGACTCTGCCAGAAGGCAGGGGCGAGGTGGTAGGAGAAGGTTGACCGGCCCTCAACCCGGTCAGAACCAGGGGCCACCTAGACCACCTTCAGGCCCCAGGCAGAACTTTTGAAGGTGCGGTCGAGGACAGCGCCCCAGTCACCCTTCAGGATCCAACCTCCTCCTTTCGGGATCGCCTCTCCCATTTCCACCGTGCTTGGTCCCTTATAACCTCGGACCGTTGGGTCCTTCACACGGTGGAGAGGGGATACGCTCTCCAGTTTTCTTCATCCCCTCCCTGTCCCTCTTCAGGGACCCTTCTCACGAGCAACTTCTTATACAGGAGGTTTCTACGCTCCTATCTATGGGGGCCATCGAGGAGGTTCCATTAGAGTTAAGGGGCAGGGGATTTTATTCCCGCTACTTCCTGATCCCCAAGTCCAAAGGGGGTCTGCGACCCATCTTAGACTTACGCGGACTCAACAAATTCGTAGTAAAGTTGAAGTTCCGCATGGTCTCATTGGGGACCATTATCCCTTCCCTGGATCCTGGAGACTGGTTCGCCGCCCTCGACATGAAGGACGCATACTTCCATATAGCAATCTACCCGCCTCACAGGCGCTTCCTACGCTTTGTGGTAAACAAGGTGCATTACCAATTTGCAGTCCTTCCCTTCGGCCTATCCTCGGCCCCAAGGGTGTTCACAAAATGTATGGCCGTCGTGGCGGCAGACCTTCGTCGGCAAGGGATACAGGTGTTCCCGTATCTAGACGACTGGCTGGTACGCGGTCGCACGAGAGAGCAAGTTCAAGCTCACGTCCACATAATAGTGCACACATTCAACGAGTTGGGCATCCTACTCAACGAGGAGAAATCCACTCTAGAGCCTACCCAGAGAATAGAATTTATTGGCGCAGTCCTAGACTCCGAACGTGCACAAGCTATCCTACCAGACAATCGCTTTCATACCATCACGAGCCTCATTCAAGGGCTCAGGGCCTTCCCAACTACCACGGTGAGGTCCTGCCTTACCCTGCTGGGTCACATGGCTTCTTGCACGTACGTAACCAGGCATGCCAGACTTCGGCTTCGCCCACTCCAGACCTGGGTGTCATCGGTATACCGCCCATATCGGGACAGCCTGAACATGGTGATCACGGTCCCGAACTCGGTCCTGACCTCCCTCACCTGGTGGCTAGATCACAGTGTGGTTTGCGAGGGGATGCCGTTTCACGCCCCACAACCCTCTCTGCACCTGGTCACAGACGCTTTATCTCTGGGTTGGGGTGCCCATCTCAACAAACACCATACCCAGGGCCTGTGGACTGCACCCCAGCTATCCCTGCACATCAATGTTCGGGAACTGATGGCGGTGCGCTTGGCGTGCCAAGCATTTCTCAATCTCCTACGTGGCCGCTGTGTGTTAGTTCTCATCGACAACACCACGGCCATGTTTTACATCAACAGGCAAGGAGGAGCACATTCGTCGACTCTATGCCAAGAGGCGATTCGCCTATGGGACTTCTGCATCGCCCACTCAATCCATCTCATGGCATCGTTCCTCCCTGGAGTCCAGAACACTTTAGCGGACCGACTCAGCAGGTCCTTTCAGACGCACGAGTGGTCTATCCGTCCGGACATCATCTATTCCGTTTTCCAGAGGTGGGGGTTTCCCCAGGTAGACCTGTTTGCATCTCGAGCCAACAGGAAGTGCCACGTGTTTTGCTCCCTACAAGGGCGAGCTCCGGGCTCTCTCTCGGATGCGTTTCTCCTCCCCTGGAAAGACCACCTGTTTTTACGCCTTCCCTCCATTTCCTCTGGTCCACAAGGTGCTGCTCAAATTACGCAGAGACCAGGCACAAGTAATTCTAGTCGCTCCAGCGTGGCCGAGACAACACTGGTACACCACACTGTTAGAGCTCTCGGTTCAGACACCGATCCCGCTCCCGTTGTGTCCAGATCTCATCTCTCAGGACCACGGCCGACTACGTCATCCCGACCTACAATCACTCCACCTCACGGCGTGGTTGCTCCATGGTTTACCCAGGCAGAGCAGCAATGCTCGCACTCTGTCCAGCAGATTCTGCTGAGCAGTAGGAAGCCTTCAACACGGACCACGTACTTGGCCAAGTGGAAGCGGTTCTCCTGTTGGTGCGAACAACGAGCCACGTCCCCATTACAGGCACCTATTCCTCTCATATTGGAATATCTCCTCTCCCTAAAACGGCAGGGTTTGGCGATATCTTCAATTAGAGTTCACCTGGCCGCTATATCGGCCTTTCACCCGGGGGAACTCGCGTCCTCGGTATTCTCTAACCCGATGGTCATTAGATTCCTTAAGGGCTTAGACCGGATGTACCCACAACAACGTCAGCCCGTTCTGACGTGGGATCTCAACCTGGTTCTCTCCAAGCTCACAGGTCCTCCATTCGAGCCACTGGCCACCTGTTCACTTCTGTACCTATCCTGGAAGACAGCCTTCCTCGTAGCCATCACCTCAGCAAGGCGCGTTTCTGAACTCAGGGCGCTTACATCCGAGCCCCCTTACACAGTTTTCCATAAGGATAAAGTGCAGCTTCGTCCACATCCTGCCTTTCTTCCTAAGGTGGTCTCTCCATTTCACATGAATCAGGATATATTTCTCCCAGTCTTCCATCCTAAACCACATGCTACTCGCCATGACCAGCGTTTGCATTCTTTGGACGTACGCAGGGCCCTGGCTTTCTATATTGACCGCACGAGGCACTTTAGAAAGACGACGCAACTCTTTGTTGCAGTGGCCAACCGAATGAAAGGCTTACCGGTCTCCTCACAACGCCTATCCTCCTGGACCACGTCTTGCATCTGGACTTGCTATGACCTGGCAGGTGTCTCAACACCGCACCTCACCGCTCACTCCACGAGGGCCCAAGCTTCCTCGACTGCTTTCCTGGCTCAAGTTCCGATCCAGGACATTTGTAGAGCTGCAGTTTGGTCATCAGTCCACACATTTACAGCTCACTACGCACTGGTACAGCAGTCCAGGGACGATGCTGCATTCGGATCAGCGGTTTTGCACACAGCAATGTCTCACTCCGACCCCACCACCTAGGTAAGGCTTGGGAGTCACCTAATTGGAATCGATATGAGCAAGCACTCGAAGAAGAAAAGACGGTTACTCACCGTTGTAACTGTTGTTCTTTGAGATGTGTTGCTCATATCCATTCCAAACCCGCCCCTCTTCCCCACTGTCGGAGTAGCCGGCAAGAAGGAACTGAGGGGGCGCCGGGTCGGCTGGGGTATATATCCAGCGCCATGAAGGCGCCACTCTAGGAGGCTCCACAGCCGACCCGTCGGGTGTTGCTAGGGTAGAAAATTCTCCGACGATTGTGCACGCGGTGCACGCACACCTAATTGGAATGGATATGAGCAACACATCTCAAAGAACAACAGTTACAACGGTGAGTAACCGTCTTTTACCCGCGCAGATGCCATAGCATGATAAGCATAGACCCTGCTCAGTTGTACACTGTGGTTGTGAGCATTACAAACACCTTGCATCTTATCATGCAGTATTTACATAGCCGATATAGGAGCCGCCACGCGGAGCAGTGTGATGCCACACAACCAGCCCTGCTGAAAGACATAGAGCGGAGCAATTCACAGTTGCTGGTGACAGTCACGCGACACCTTGACAGGGTTGAGTGCCACTTCTGGACCCAGGAAACAAGCACTGACTGGTGGGGCCACATTGTTATGCAGCTATGGGAAGACGAGCAGTGGCTGCAGAACTTTTGATTGTGTAAGGCCACGTTCCAGGATCTGTGTGAAGAGCTTTCGTCAGCCCTGAAGCGCAGCAATACTAAAATGAGTTGCTCTGACAGTGGAGAAGCGAATGGCGATAGCTGTGTGGAAACTTGCAATGCCCGACTGCTACCAGTCAGTGGGGCATCAATTTGGAGTGGATAAATCTACCGTGTGATCTGTTGTGATCCAAGTTTGCAGGGCCATTAACAGACTTCTGCTAAGAAAGATAGTGACTCTGGGCAACATGCAGGATGTAGTGGATCATTTTTCCACGATGGGGTTCCCTAACTGCGGTGGGGTGATAGACAGAATGCATATCCCTATGTTGGCACCAGACCACCTTCCCAAAGAGTACATAAGGTGAAAGGGGGACTTCTCAATGGTGTTACAAGAGCTGGTGGATCACGGGTTGTTTCACCGACTTCAACATGGGATAGTCGGGAAAGGTGCATGACGCACTTATCTTTAGGAACACAGATCTGTTCAGAAAATTGCAAGCAGAGACTTTCTTTCCAGACTGCAAAATAACCATTGGTAATGTTGAAATGCCAATCGTGATCCTGGGAGATCCAGACTACTCCTTATTCCCATGGCTTATGAAGCCGTACACAGGCAGCCTGGACAGTGATAAGGACCGATTCAATCATAGGCTGAACAAGTGCAGAATGGTGATCAAATGTGCCTTTGGACATTTAAAGGTCACTGGTGTTGTTTGCTTACTAGGTTAGACCTCAGTGAAAGCAATTTCCCCATTGTTATTGCTGCCTGCTACATGTTCCATAATATCTGTGAAACAAAGTGAGAAAAGTTTCTGCCGGGGTGGGGGTTGATGCAGATTGCCTGGCAGCCAATTTTGAGCAGCCAGACACCAGGGCAATAAGAAGAGCACATCGAGGGGCTTTGCGTCTCCATGAGGCTTTGAAAACCAGTTTCAGCAATGAGCCAGAGTAATGTGACACTTATCTATGTTGTTTCTTACCAGACTGTCCCATCCATTGCATTTTGTCCCCTGTAAACTCCACCCCCACCAACCACCGTGTGTTGAATGAAGAAAGAGCTTTTTCTCGTCAATCCGTTAAGTTTTATTATGCACACAAACACAGAGAGACAGCTAAGAAAAGTAAGATAACCTGGGCAAAAGGGCTGATAACACTGTGGGGGGAGAAACAAGGAAAGCTTGCTTACAGATGCACTGCAATAACAATCGAAGGTGTGGGAATGGGCGCCTTCTGATCCTTGTATCCTCCCCTGGTGTTGAGTGCCATGGATACCGAACTCCCCATCCCTCCCGCCTCATAGGACAGTTTGGGGAGGAGGATGTAGACCTGGGCGCTGATGGCAGCAAGTTCAGCATAGGGACTCTAGCATGCATCTGTCTTTCTTGAACCTCAACATGTCTGATTGCTCCTCCTTCTGCAGCATCTCTTTCTGTGTGACACACTCTTGTTCCCTGCATGCTCTCCTGTCCTCCCTGTCCATGTCCAGGTTCTCAGACAGTGTAGTCATCCATGCTCTGAGCTCCGTCTTGTCACTCTCAGAGGTGTGCATTAACTCATTGAACATGTCCTCCCAAGTCTTCTTTTTCTGCCTTGTAATCTGGGAAAGTCTTTGTCACGGTGTGGAGGATGCGCCGATGGACAAGGTTTCAGCTGCAAGGAATGCAAAGCACTAGGGTAGTATTGACAAGGCATACATTGTTTCTGGTGCAAGTTTAATTTTTTTTTATTAAAAAAATACCCCTCAGTACACGCTCTTGCAAGAGTCGGTTTGCTGCTCTAGCCATGGTGAGTACAGCCATGAGGAATGGGCGAGAGGTCTTGTGCAGCTGCTTTTGTGACACATCCTTGGGATCACAGGGTGGAACTTGAGAAAAGTCTCCTTTCCCTTAGCAACCTGGATGGTGCTTGAGGACAGGCACTAGTGTAAAGCTCCCCAAATAGTTTATTTTTTAACAAACCCCGATGCCAACTCTGTCCACATATCTATTCAAGTGACATCATCATAGGACCTAATCACATCAGCCATACCATCAGGGGCTCGTTCACCTGCACATCTACCAATGTGATATATGCCATCATGTGCCAGCAATGCCCCTCTGCCATGTACATTGGCCAAACCGGACAGTCTCTACGCAAAAGAATTAATGGACACAAATCTGATATCAGGAATCAAAATACTCAAAAACCAGTGGGAGAACACTTTAACCTGTCTGGTCATTCAGTGACAGACCTGCGGGTGGCTATATTACAACAGAAAAACTTCAAAAACAGACTCCAAAGAGAGACTGCAGAGCTAGAATTGATATGCAAACTAGACACAATCAACTCCGGTTTGAATAAGGACTGGGAATGGCTGAGCCATTACAAACATTGACTCTGTCTCCCCTTGTAAGTACTCTCACACTTATTATCAAACTGTCTGAACTGGGCTAGCTTGATTATCACTTCAAAAGTTTTTTTTTTTTTTTCCCTCTTAATTAATTGGCCTCTCAGAGTTGGTAAGACAACTCCCACCTGTTTATGCTCTCTCTGTGTGTGTGTATATATATCTCCTCAATATATGTTCCATTCTATATGCATCCGAAGAAGTGGGCTGTAGTCCACGAAAGCTTATGCTCTAATAAATTTGTTAGTCTCTAAGGTGCCACAAGTACTCCTAAACCTTTTTGGAAATCCACTCAGCTCTTTATAGCCATTGCAGAGTGAAAGGCCGGCCAGTCTCAGCACACAGAATCTCATGGTAGATCACTTCCTGTATCCGCACATGCTACAACCTAGCAAAGGTCCCAGCTCCTCCACTGACAGCCCTTTCTACAAGAGCCTCAAGCATCATCGGCTGCGTTCGTGGCCCAAGTTCTGATTCAGGACATTTGTAGGGCAGCGACATAGTCGTCAGTCCACACTTTTGCATCCCACTATGCCATCACCCTGCAAGCTAAAGACAATGTGGGTTTCGGCCAAGCAGTGTTACAGTCAGTGTGCCGATGAACTCCAAACATTCCACTGGTGCAGCTGCTTGGGAGTCACCTACATTGGAATGGACATGAGCAAGCACTCTAGAAAAAACGGTTATTAGCCTTCTGTAACTACTGTTCTTCGAGATGTGTTGCTCAATGTCCATTCCAAACCTCCCCTCCCCCCCCCACCCTTTTGTTGGAGTTAGCTGGCAAGAAGGAACTGAGGGGGCAGCAGGTCGGTGGGACCCTGTATACCACCGCTATGAGGTGTGACTCCAGGGGGCACCAGAGCCAACCCAACCGATACCGCTGAGGGGAAAACTTTCCGGCAGCGGTGTTTGGAGCAAGTAGACACCTACATTGGAATGGACATGAGCAACACATCTTGAACAACAGTTACAGAAAGTTAGTAACTGTTTTTTTTCAAGTTCCTAAGTAACTTAAATGCATCCAGCTTAAAAGCCAGATGTTGATTTGAGAAAACATAGCATCTCATTGGAGAACAGATAGGCCATCAGTATTCTGACCATCAAAGCAGTATTCTGTGTATTAGAAATGTTGAGAAATTTGGCTTCTAGGAAACTACTAATGCTCAGGATGCACAAATCAAAGAAAGTCAAACTCAAATGGTGATTTTCATGTATGTGTGCTCTTGAGAGCACTAGTGGGTATGAATGTGAGGTGCATTACAAAGAGTGTTCATGGGAACCACAAATGTTTATCAGCAGGGCTTCTAATTTGTGAAATTCTTCTTCTCAGTAAAGCTTTTTAAATTAACATTATACTAATAATGTATTGGTTATATTAAAAAGTGTTCTATGAAATCACATGGGTGATGTGTAATATATAATTTACAATGCAGAATCATAGTGAGAAATGTTAATGTTTCAGCCAGAACTGAGCCCTTTCACCTCTGGTCCCCAAATACCACTTCGTTCTATCTCTTATTTGCAAAGGACAGCTTATCCATAATGCCTAACTAAAAGTTCATTTTCATGTAACATGTTTCTCTTCCTGGAAGGGCAAGAGGATGCTCTTGTGTAAAATCTGTTTTAAAATTGGGGTCAAAAGTCTCACTATTATGAAAATCTAAGCTGTGAAAGGTGAATTGCAAGTAATTTTTGAAACATAAATATAGAATTAATATTTCAAATTGTGTGAGATTGCACCTTGTATTTAAAGAACAGCACTTTAACCCTCTGCTCCCAGTGCACTGGCTCCATTCTCCAGCAGGTCTCTTCGATGTCACTACATGTTATAGTATTACAGTAAAACAAGAGCTGTGAGCCTATATAACTTGTTATCCTTACTAATCAAAGCATTCATCACATAATCCCACGTTTACATAATTTACAAAAATTGCTGTTCACTTTTAATAGTTAAATAGATTTGCAAATAATTAGATAAAACATATGTCCTTGAACTGCAAGGTAGAAATCAGCAAAAGCTATTTTGTGTAATAATCTCTTGCAATCATGTTGTTACCATGGAAACCTTACTTTACTGTAGCAGTAATCTTGCTTTTTCATTATAAGAATTGGCAAGTTCCAGTATGTTTCAGTAATTACCATAGCATTGCTTTCATCGTGTTATGTTTAATGAGAAGGTGATTTCAGTATAGAACCTCATTTCTAATAGTCTGTATACCTTGTCTCTCTGTTCTGGGCTGAAACGTGACAGACAAGTTCTTAGTTCTGAAGTGGATTTTCAGGTTATTTTAAGTAAAAATGCTAAAATTTTTGGTTTTCCCTGCCACTTCTTTTGCCTCTCTCTTAATGGACTTTTTAAATTTCTAGTATTTCTGATGGGTTCCTCAGGAATCACTTCCACAGTTCTCAGCCCAGCCCTCATGTTTGCAGTTTTGCTGTAGCTGTGTTGGTCCCAGCACATGAGAGAGACAAGGTGGATGAGGTAATATCTTTTTTTGGACCAACTTCTGTTGCTTGAAGGGACAAACTTTCAGGCTTCATAGAGCTCTTCCTCAGGTCTGGAAAAGGAATCTAGCATGTCCAAGCTAAATGCAAGGTGGGACAGACTTAGCATAAGCACTTTGTAGATGACCACTTAAAATGAAATGGGCAATTAACACCTCTGCAGTGCAGGACAATGGCGGGTACATAGGCAGCAGGGTGTGTTACAAGTTGTTGTAATGGGCCATAAAACCCATGTCCTAGGCTTTGTCTATACTACACAGTTCTGTTGACAAAAGTCAGGTTTTGTGGTCAAAGCAGTGGAGGTATGCACACTACAGTGCTACTTCTGCTGACAAAACTCTTGTTTTGCCCAAAAAATAAAACCACCTTGACAAGAGGCGTAGAACTTTTTGCGACAAAGTTACATCAACAAAGTGCCAGTGTAGATACCCCACTTGTTTATGTCGCTGTAAATGACCTCCAGAAGATATCCCACAATGCCTAACCTGACCACTCTCATTAGCAGTTCGAACTCTGCTGCCCTACACCCAGGTACATAGGCATCCGCCCCTCCCCCTTTAAAGGCCAGGGAATTTTTGAAATTCCACTTCCTGTTTGCTTAGTGTGGACAGCTCCATGAAGCAAATGCTCTCCCGCTTGGAGCACACCTGAATTGCTGGATTTGCTGGCACTGTGGCGAGAGGAGGCTGTGCAGTCCCAGCTCCGCTCCATTCATAGGAACTTTGATACCTATGGGCAGATTTCTCGTGGCTTGTTGGATAAGAGCTACGAACGGGACACGCATCGGTGCTGTGTGAAGATAAAGTAGCTGAGGCAGGTGTACCAGAAGGCAAGGGAGGCAAACCATCGCTCTGGTGCTGCACCGAAGGCTTGCCACTTCTATAAGGAGCTGGGTGTCACCTCAGCAGCGACCCCACCTTCATTGCCAAGAGACCTGGGGATACTGTGGGGGGGGGGGGGGCGGGGGGACTGGAGACAGCGGACAGCAGACTCAACCCTAAGGACAAAGTGGTGGACAAGGGGGTCGAGTTGTATGACAAGATGGGACAGTTGACAGGGTTGTCTAGTACCATGGTGAGCCAGGACCTCTTCTCCACCCAGGGACAGTGAGAAAGTGATTGATATGTTGAGAGGTGTATTTTACAATAATGATTCTTTGCTGTGTGTGAACTAACAATCATACTTCTGTAGAAGCACAAGAAACAATACACAGATGTGATATTCACAAATCGGCAGAGCGCCTCTGCCAGATAAGGAAGTGACCAAGGCAGAGCAGAGAGGACATGATCCAAGGGGTGCTTCAATCCTCAGAAGCCATAAAAAGAGAATGCAGGGAGTGGAGAGAGACCCGGAAGGAAAAATTTAAAATGGAAAGGCAGGACTGAAAGAAGAGTGAGGAGTGCATTGTAAAGGACCAGGAGCGGATGATAAAAGCGATGAAGGAGCAAACAGAGATGTTGAAGTCCCTAATCACTCTCCAGGCAGAACACATGCATGCTTCCCTCCCACCTCAGCTGATACAGAACTGCTTTCCATGCCCTCCCCAAACTCCTCCCTTGCAACTTCCCAGAACATCTCAGTACCCCATTCACGCCACCCCCATCGGTCAGCTTCCAAAATGATAGCTGGACTTACACACAGCTACGAAAGTCTATACTGCCCTTCATTGTTATCAGCCTTCCCACCAAGCCTTTCATGTGTGTTGTTAATTGGTATTTAATAAAAACAAACTCTCTGAAAGATAACCAATCTTTATTTGTCTCCTACATGTGGTGGTTGCTGTTGTTAATGATACATAGTGGTGATCATTTGCTGACTACAAATCCCAGTCAGGAATTATCACAATTTTCATGCAAGTCAGCAAGTTAACAAAGCATGGCAGAGTGCTGTATAGAAAGACTTACATAACTAGAGCTCATTATCAAAATACCGCCTCAAAACCTCTCTGATTCGAATAGCCCCCAGTTGTGCCCCTCTAATAGCGCTGGTATCTGTCTGCTCCATTCCGGGGGAAACTTTTCACCCTTAGCCTCACAAATATTATGGACTATCAGCACGCTGCTATGACCATGGGAATGTTTTCCTCGTTTTGGTATAACCTGGCATAAAGTCAGCACAAGTGTATTTTTTAGTCTGCCAAAGGCGCATTCCACAGTCCACTGTGTTCAGCTGCTCCATGAATGCCAGAAGTAATCTGGTGGTGGTTCTTTCCATGACACACAGCAGGTCAGGCAACTCTGATTCCTGTTCAGATTGGGTGCTTATGATATACTGCATGACTATCTGCAGTGTATTCATAACAGTGACCACAACAGTAGAGAGTGGCGCGGGATCATCCTTTCACACAAAGATGGTGGGTGCAAAATAAACAGGCCATTGAAAAATGCCGCAAAATGCAGTCGGAAGCCCGTGAATGCTGGGACAGAAAGAACTGCATCATGGGACGATTCACTCCGCTGTCCCACAACTCCTAGCTGCAGAAGGTGTCAAGTAGGACCATGCACTGCTCTCCTTGTCGATGCTGCAGTACCAAGTGTGGATGCACTCTGCTGACAGAAGGAGCATAGTGTAAACATGCACAAGCAATTTAATAATTCCCATTTTGATTGTTGGCTTAACTTGCGTCGACAAAACTCTGTAGTGCAGACAAGGACCGAGTTGGTCTCTCTGTGAAACTTGAAAGCTTGTCCCTTCCACCAACAGAAGTTGGTCGAATAAAAGATATTACCTCATCCACCATATTTTTTTTAGGTATCATGGTAGATGACCAAAGGAGCATAAACTCTAGTGTAATACCATGGCTCAGGATCCTTGGAAGGATCCTTGGAGAAATATAGAGTAAAAGTAGGGAGGTGATATTGCCTGTAGCGTTGATGAGACCACTACTGAAATACTATATCCACTTCTGGTGTCCACACTTAAAAAGGATGTTGGGAAAAGTTGAAAAGGATTCAGGGAAGAGCTACAAGAATTATCTGAGGTCTGGAAAATACATCTTACAATGAGAAGCTAAAGGACTTCAGTCTATAGTTTATTGAAGAGAAGCTTAAACATGACTTGATCATGGTTTCAAAGTACCCACAAGGAGAAAATATCTGGATTCTTTAATCTAGCAGACAAAGGTATTTAAAAAAAAAATCTATTGACTAGAAAGCTGAAGTTAGCTTAAAAAAAAAAACTGGAAGTTCAGCACAGATTTTTCAGTGAGGGCAATGAACCATTGGAACATCTTATCAAGGGATTCAGAGTAGCAGCCGTGTTAGTCTATCCGCAAAAAGAACAGGAATACTTGTGGCACCTTAGAGACTAACAAATTTATTAGAGCATAAGCTTTCGTATGCATCCAAAGAAGTGGGCTGTCGCCCACGAAAGCTTATGCTCTAATAAATTTGTTAGTCTCTAAGGTGCCACAAGTACTCCTGTTCTTTTTATCAAGGGATGTGGTAGGTTATCTATCCCTTGAAGTCCTTGATTGTAATTTTCAACTGATTTTAGTTCAATCACAGGTAATTAGGCTTGATATGTGAATTAGCGTTTGGAGTTCTACTGCCTGTGTTATGTAGGGCCTTGGCTACACTTACCCGCTAGTTCGACAGCTGGAAATCGAACTTCTGGGTTCGACTTATCGCGTCTAGTCTGGACGCGATAAGTCGAACCCGGAAGTGCTCGCCGTCGACTGCGGTACTCCAGCTCGCCGAGAGGAGTACCGCGGAGTCGACGGGGGAGCCTGCCTGCCGCGTGTGGACCAAGGTAAGTTCGAACTAATTCGAACTAAGGTACTTCGAACTTCAGCTACGTTATTCACGTAGCTGAAGTTGCGTACCTTAGTTCGAATTAGGGGGGTAGTGTAGACCTGGCCTAGGAGATCAAACTAGATCAGTATCATAGTCCATTTTTAAAGACTGCTCAAGACAGTCTGCCGGCCTAGGCAAAAGTTCAGTCTGCCATCCCCCTCCTAGTCTCAGAACAGAAGTTCTCAACTGGGGTAGGCGTGCAGTGAGCCCAGCCGCACCTCCATCGTGACGGAGGGACAGCTAGGCCAAATTTGAGTTAATGGCATTGTAACCTGACATGCGGTGTTGCAGTGCCAATCAGGTTGGCCCTGGTTTCCCTAGGCAGAATATGCTGCCCTAGGCAGCTGCCTAGTTTGTTTATAACTTATCCATTCTGGTATTAAAATCTGTGAAATTGAAACATCTAGTCTGGGTAAATGGTCCCTTAAAGGGTTAAGATGTTTCGTTAGTTGTTCATGGAGTCAGTGTTAAAACAGCTGTTAAATGAACCAAAACACATAAAAAGTACATAATTTATTCTAAGACAACATTGAATCTAATTTATAGTGTTTTTAATGGGACTTAAATTTTCTCAGTCCTGATCTGCTTTAGGAAACTGTCAAAATGGCAGCTTCATACTTTGCTTCTTTTTTTGTACTTTATATACTGTAAAAGTATATAGTGAAATGTATGGCTTAAAATCTTTTTGTTACAATTTCCCTTTTAAGAAACTTGAGTGTCCTAGCTTCTTACAGCAAATAGAGCATTGAGAGTACTTCACTAAAACTTTTCATTGTGGTCTGAATTTTTTGTTCTAATTTTCAGTATGTCATTAAACACTTATTACTTACTTTTAGAACAAGAAAGCCAACTGCTACAGTTTGACTCGTCTACAAAAAAGTGTAGTTAGAAAATCCTGATGCATGGGAAAGTATTCCACTGAATATGTTTCTACTCTGTAGCTTTTAGATCATCATATAGGCCTGATGGCTTATAAATCCTTAACTATGTGAGATGTTAATGGGTATTGCAGTATATATGTATAAAATTATACCTTATTAATGTAATTTTTAAGGACTTTGTTTCTAGGTGTTTCTTGCAGCAAAATATTACCATTAGTAAGATTGATCTGACAATATTGAAAATGGATTCTAATACAGTGAACAGTGATGTAAATGATTAGTTAACTAGTGAGCCTGCTCACTTTACAGCCAGGCTTCCACCTATTCTGGGACTTGCATTAGCACTTCATGTTTCATTTAATAGCTTAGTACTTTAAGAGGCTCATAAATTGCTGATAAACAGTACTGGCAGACTATTTCACTTCATACTTTACACTACTAATAACAAGGATCACATTTGAATAATATGCTGTGGAAATGTAAATAGAAGGAAGTCTCAAGAGCCTATTGTTAACTTACTATGTTTAATTATTACAGCACTTGCTGCTATACTTTATTGCTTTGTGGAGGTTCAGAACATTATGTTCAAGGATATAATTTATTATAATCTGCTACATTGGATTCAGAGCGTTGGTAGGTGTTTGTACTCTAGATAGATGTGCGTTCTGTTTAGTGTAAGTGTAACAGTATGTACTTATCAGTAAATGAGGCAACTGCTGCCAACATTTTAATAAGCTAATTGGGCTTTCAAATTTTTAAATGTTAAAATGTTCTTATGGTCAGCCCATACACCTTGGTTTTTAATAGCAATGGGCCTATTACGACAGGACCAAATTTGAGATGACAAGGCAGAACCTATGTTTCTACAATTTATTAATTTTGTGTGTGTATTTCACTGATTTTAATAGCCTGTTAGGAGTGATGTAGTAACACTGAGTAGGCGTAGCTGTTTTTGTAAGCAAACAGTAATTTAATTGTCTTCAAATATAATTAAACCCGGTGAAATGATAAAAAAGATTGTAGCATTGTGAATTTGTGGATAATTAGTTGAAATTGATTTGGCTTGTACTTTTGGTAACTTAGTTACAAAAGAGCGGTGCATGTCTCTATCGTATCTATTTTTACAAGCCAGTTTACTGATGGATTGACCAAGGCTCAAGGCAGTAAAATGAATACTGGAAGGCTACAGAACTGAGTCAGTGACTGCACACTACTGACATATTATTGCCTAATAACCCAACGTTGCTTATAAATATCAGCAAGAGTTACAGCATTATGAAGAGTATTGTGGTAATTCAGTTTTAATACAGGGGGGCCTGGTAAATTTCCCAAGATTCAACTAGGATAATGGATATCATGAATATAAAAATTCTTAAACTTGCATACCTCCAAGATGTTCATCCTATGCTGGGATTATAAAGGTTTCATATGTAGCAAGGAAAGAAATGAAACACTTTGCATAAAGGTATACTTTCCCCTATGTAAACTGACCTTAGTGTACCGATTTCATTAATGGAGAAAGCAGGTATCTCTATAATAGTTGTACTATTTATATATTTTCTATAAAATCACAGTAGCATTATTATAAATTGTTCTGGATTATATATTTATCACACATGACTATTTTTCAAAATTCAAAATCAGTTGCTGTTTTAGCTTACAACACAAGTTTGACACTGAAATTTTATTGTTTGCTGCAGTCGTGGATCACTAATTTTGTCTACCTGTGTAAAGACAGTTTTAAAATTGTAAATGAATATTGTTTATTGCTTTATATGTGACATTTTAATATACTAATTGTATTTAATGGTCTACTAAGATGAGGTGATAAAAACTTGAAAGACCTTTCTCAAGCTCGGTGTAGTAATGTAATCTAACTGATAAGTCCAAAGGGCAGTAATAAAAGTCAGCCATGAATGTTTGCTGTAGTAATTGATGTAGCTGATGTTTCTGCTCCTAGGTGAGAGAAATGGCTGCTACCACACTGAGTGGTCTGCTACAGTGCAACTTCCTCACTATGGATAGCCCTGTGCAGGCTCACTTTGAACAGCTCTGCAAGACAAGACTACCAAAAAAGAGAAAGCGAGACCTTGGCACAGTGGTGGATACCATTCCTTCTGCAGGTAAAGACACTGCCTCAGAGAAGCAAACTGTAAATTAAAAAACTGGTTCAGTTACTTTATTTACATCATCCTTAGACAACTCAGATGGCTAGAATAGGCCCTGCAGTTAAGGAGGAATCTTCAAGCAATATACATAAAGAAACAGATCTGATGTGTATGCAAATATTTATAATACTTAAATGTTTATAAACCATCATGACAAAATATTTTTATTTATACATTTGACTTTTTTCCTGTATGTTTGTATTGCTCCTAACACAATGGGGTCCCAATCCCAATTAGGTATTTTGAGTGCTGATACAGTACAAATGTTAAATAACAATATACTACTACAGAGCAGGGTTATATGGCTAGATTAATAGGTTTTTGTGGTTTATTCTTATACCTAGGGTGTACTGCTTACCAGTCTCCATGAAAGTACATGTATTCAGAGACTTGTCAAAGAGGAAGTGGTTATTTTACCAGTGAGTGTAGTTCTTTGAGGGTTGTCTTAGCAGTCACACTCCTCATCCACCTTTACCTGTGAGGCACCGGAGAAAGGAACTATGTTAGAGCTTGCCCTCCCTAGAACTTTCAGTGGCATTAGACTGTATTTACATGAGCCCCAATAGGAACAGTTTACCAGAAAGTTACAGAAAACTGATGTAGACATTTTTTAGTCCACTGAGTGTAGATATGCAGAGGCAGCCCTTGAACTGGTAAATAACCTCTCCTTTTTGATTCTTCACAAGAGCCTGTAATGGATAGAAGAGGTGGAAATTAAGAATTCCCCTAGTATGGATGTTAGTTGCACTTTACTGCTCATGACAATTTACGTTTAATGTGTATTTATTTTAGTACTTTTCATAAGTTAAAAATAGCTGGAATTACTGAAAGTGAAGTTTCAAGTCTGGCTGTGTTATGGAAACATACTTTGAGAGATTTGTATCCTGTCACATGTATATTACGGTCTTTTCATTGCAGACTTGGTTAAGCGCCATGCTGGTGTGCTTGGACTTAGTGCATGTATTTTGTCAAGCCCTTATGATGTACCAACTTGGATGCCCCAGCTTCTGATGGACCTCAGTGCCCACCTTAATGATCCTCAGCCTATTGAGGTAAAAATAGTCTGATTCTATTTATTTTTTTCTGTTTAATCTAAAACATGTCTGTCATCCTTACATTAGCTTCCTGAAGAAAGACTGTGAAGGAATATGTGTGTCACAATGTGACATTTTTTCTTCAAAAGTTCATAACTTTGCTAAATCCAAACCTGCTTTAACTCAAAGGCACCTTATGAAAGCATGCCAATTCCTTGCCATATTTCTATTTCTGCCTCAGTCATTCTACACTAGAGCCAAAAATAAATTAAGTAGAAAGCTGAGAGAGTTTTATTTATAATGGGGAAATTCCCTTACTCTCCTTGTACTCAAAAATGACCAACAGAGTTTTTACACAAACTAAACAAAAAAGGGGGGGGGCAAACAAAATCATTGGTTAGACAGCAGGGCCTATAAAATTGCAGCCTGATAGATGAAAGTACTGGAAACTTTTATGAGCAACTCAAAAAAGGGGCTTTGAATGGAAATACTTAAGCATCTTTTGCCTGTACAGTAACTCCTCACTTAGTCATCCCAGTTAACGTTGTTTCGTTGTTACATTGCTGATCAATTAGGGAACATGCTCGTTTAAAGTTGTGCAATGCTCCCTTCTAATGTCGTTTGGCAGCCACTTGCTTTGTCCACTGCTTGCAGGAAGAGCAGCCCGTTGCAGGTAGCTGGTGGGGGCTTGTAACCAGAGTGGACTGGCAGCCCCCCATCAGCTCCCCGCTCTCCTAAGTTCCTTGTGCTGCAGCCGCCCAGCAGGCTATCAATCGGCAGTTCAGCTGTCCCTCCCCCCACTGCCATGTGCTGCTCCTGCCCTCTGCCTTGGAGCTCCTCCCAGAGACTCCTGCTTGCTGCACAGGGGAGGAAGGGGGACTAATGTCAAGGTGTCCCCCTCCACCCTGTTCCTGCACCCTGCTTTACCCTCTCTCCATATAGAGCGGGGGGGGGGGGAGGTGAGACACGGACAGAGAGAGGTTGGGGCAGCAGCTGCTGTCTCAACTTCCTGATCCACTTAAAAAGACAATGCACTTAAGAGTGGGTCAGCTTACTTAAAGGGGCAGTATGCATCTCTCTCTCTCTCTCTCTCTCTCACACTCTCACACTCACACACACAAACACACACACACACACACACACGGTGTGTGTCTGTCTCTGTCTGCTGTGCTGTCTCCCCTCCCTCATGTTCGTGCTGCCTTGATGAGAGGCTACATTAACAACAATGTGTTAACCCTTGAGGGCTCAGCTGAGTGCTAGTTCATCATTTAGCAGCAAGGCATTCCCTGGGAAATATCCCACCCTCTGACTTCACCACCTCAACCAAGCTTAACAATCATCATTGCTGTGTACAGTATTAAATTGTTTGTTTAAAACGTATATTGTGTGTATATCTATATAATATATAGTTTTTTGTCTGATAAAAACAATTTCCCTGGAACCTAACCCCCCCCCCCCATTTACATTTAATTCTTATGGGGGAATTGGATTTGCTTAATATCATTTGCTTAAAGTCACATTTTTCAGGAACATAACTACAATGTTAAGCGAGGAGTTACTGTAGCTGTTGCTAGCACTCCAACTATACTACTGTTATTAACTATAGTGTTTAAACTTAATGGAGGGGAATTTCCAGGAAAGAGCTAACCAGTTCTGCTAGGGCTGACTTTTACCGGATTACAAAAATTAAATCTGGAGAGTGTATATAATTATTTTGCCTTTGAGGTGCACCAAATGAGATATATTAAATTATAATAGGATCGTCTCCTATTATTATTTAATAGATCTCATTTGGTGCACCTCAAAGGCAAAATAACGATATCTCTGGAATAAAGATAGACAATATCTCTGGAATGTGACCCTAAAAGTTTGATCTCCACCCACTTTGCAAGTTGACTGAACAAAAATTGTTTAAGCCTTTTACCATCTGTCTGTCCAGTACTGAAAAATCCAGTAGAGCCTGAGCCCCTACAGTAGCATCAACAAGACTGAAAACTGAGAGGAGGGAAGAAAACCATTTTGATCAAGATTAATAAGAATTTATCATAGGGCTCCAAAGTTTGCAAAACAAAACAAGAAACAACTAGCAAAGGTTGTTTCAACATAAGAGCCTTGACAACATTGATCTAGAGATATTAGAATTTAAAACTAGTTGTAAATTCTAAAATCTTACAGATCTGGACTGGATGAATTTTTGGGGGTCCATTCCAGACTTCCCAATTGTCTAAACATATACTAATGCTAGTTTAGGAGTGTCATCAAAATATAGAACTACCTGTTCTTGTTTGAGTGGAGTCCCTGTGAGAGCTCCACTTTAGGTGATTGTGCGCCCTGCGCCTCTAGTCAGAGAATTTCAATAGCAGTACCTGGCTGGGACGCAGATCCACTGTCGCCATCTCGCGCCTGCAGTGGCAATTAACTAGTGCTGTGCAGCCCTTTCACCCACCAGTTCCTTCTCAGCCGCCCTTGGTCCAAGTCGGAGCTCCAGCAGTGCGCTCTCTCGCTTTTACCTCAGATGTAATTGAATTAAATTAGTC
Source organism: Trachemys scripta elegans (assembly GCF_013100865.1). NCBI lineage: Eukaryota > Metazoa > Chordata > Testudines > Emydidae > Trachemys > Trachemys scripta. The sequence goes on along the minus strand of NC_048300.1, from coordinate 31,463,607 downwards.
AAGTAGCTTAGTGTAGTTAAGTTAGTTGGTTAAGAACCCTTTATTTCTTTTTCTCCCTGTTAAAATTTTTTTTTTTTTTTTAATTTCCTTTCATCCTCTTAAGGGACATTATTTTTCCTCAGAATGCCAGGGTCGCCTGGCTTTAAACGCTGCCTCTCTTGTCACAAGGCAATTCCACTTTCTGATGAACACTTGCAGTGTGTCTGGTGCCTGGGGGAAACTTATGTGCCCCAGAAATGCACCCATTGCCACAATCTTAAGACCCGGACAAGGAAAGTGAGGGATCTTAAGCTGAAATCCTAATGGAGAAGTCTCTCCGTCCTGCCTCAGACCCGGGCTCGCAAACTTCTCCTGCCTCCCTGTCACCGCAGGCAGCTTCTGACAGACCCCCCCTCTTCCGTCCTGAAAAGAAGGGACCTATCTCCTAAAGGACGTGGAAAGAGGAGAGCTAACACTCCCCCTACCAAGACCGCATCAAAGAGGGAAACGTTCCCCAACTCCATCCACCACATCGGTACCGAACATGCCACGGCTTAGTACCTTTGAGTCGGCAGGGATTTCCAGTACCATGAGAGCCGTAGAAGGCAGGCTCTAAGAAGGAGGGCAGACAGAAGACCACCTCCTCCACCTTGGCAACGTCAGCACAGACAAAGCGCTCAGTACCAAGCAATTTTTCAGTACAAAAGGCAATAGCGCCACCTGCTGGCCCTATGTTCAATAGCACAGACACTGCACCGCAGATTGCCATGCCATCCTCAGCATGCTTGCTGTCAGCTCCTTTCCTACTGGTACCACAAGGTCCCCTGGTACTCCCACTATTCTCTGTACCACCTTTCACACAGGTACCTTCATCGGTACCACAGCCTCAAGAGTTTCATGCTCCGAAGGACCTAACAATTGCCCCAGTACCGGAATCATCTCTCCTCAGTACCGATACTTCTTCGGTACTTTTGCTACCACTCATTCTACCAATTGCAGCCGCTCCTCCTTTCTCTAGCGAGGAGGATGAAGATGAAGAAGATGGGAAGTTTTCTCCTCCCAACACTCTTCACTTATGCAAGGCAGTGTTCAGTACGCACATCAGGAACGCCCTTAGCCTCTGCCAAAGTCTGAATTTTACGGGTGGTATGCTTACCCCTGGAAGCCCCCACCTATGCCCTTCCCATTTCAGTGGGCATTCTGGGACCCATGGGCAGCTTATAGAACATTTTACCCCAGATCCCTAAGTGGCACCACAGAGGTACATAGGCACTCTTCACCACAGTCTACAGTGCCACCAGCTGCCCCTCCCAAACAGAGCGTTGAGGAAAGGGAAGACGTTTTAGTTCAGGAGGCAGCACCTGCCACCTGCACTTCATTGTCACTGGGTGAGACTATTATGCCCCTTACGCCTACTGCAGGAGATGATTTCAGGAATTTCCAGGAGCTCTTCAAAAGAATAGCAGAGACACTCCAGATAACCCGAGAGGAGATCTCCGAGTTGCGTCACAAGCGCTTGGATATACTTCACATGTCGTTTGCTCCAACATTGCCCTTCAGATTATCTCAGCAATCATGGAACCCTGCCACAAACATCTGGCAGACCCCTACTATCATCCCACCCACATGTAAGAGAGTGGACAAACAATATTACATCCTTTCAAAAGGGATGGAATCTCTATTCACACGCCCTCAGACAAATTCATTGGTAATTGATGCAGTCAACAAACGGGGCAAACAGCATTACTCTAGAACCACCCCTTATGATAAAGAGAGGAAAAGATTGGACTTACTCAGCCACAAGGCCTATTTATCAGCAACACTGCACTTCCGGATCGCTGATTATGAAGCACTTATGGCGAATTATGACCATACAAACTGTTTCAAATTTTCTGACTTTATTGACTACATACCAGAGGACAAAAGAGAGCAGTTTACATCTCTCATTTCCGCTCTTGGCTAGAATTGCCCTCCAAGCCTCTTTGGACTCTACTGACACGGCGGCAAGGACCATCGTACACACAGCAGCCAAGACAATACAATAACCAGAGGCGTAGATAGAGACCATCCAGACACAGACTAAGCTCCTCCCAACCCACCACATCTCAACAATCAACCTCTAAACAGCAGATTTGAAGTCTTGGTCAAGGGCTTACCAGTCCTCCCCCCAACTTTTGCTGCCAACACTACCTCCCACCAACCATCCCTTTACCAATCGTCTAATACCATTCTATCCAAACCGGCGAACCAGCATTTCCGATAGATGGGTACTGGAAATCATCAAGCCTGGCTATGCCCTCCAGTTCCTCTGTATCCCTCTTACTCACCCTTCCATCCTGTCTCCGTCTCAGGAAAGGCTCATGAGAGGGGTACCTGAAGAGGTACAACTGGGCGCAGTAGATAGTTCTGGTACATCACAGAGGAAAGGGCTTCTACCTGTCAGGAGTGGTCTAGATAATACTTAGTCCTGCCACAAGTGCCGTGGACTGGACTAGACCTCTCGAGGTCTCTTCCAGTTCTGTGATTCTATTCTCATTATTTTTTAATCCGAAAGAAGTCTGGAGGATGGAGATCCATCCTCGATCTCAGGAAGCTAAACAAATTCGTCAAAACACAACATTATGTAGGATAGTTATGTTAGCTACAATCATTCCAGCACTGGAACAAGGGGATTGGTTTGCAGCCCTCAACCTGAAAGATGCATATTTTCCCATTTCTATACGCCGTATGCGCAGGAAATTTCTTTGGTTTGTACTAGGACAGGGCCATTTCCAATATACAATTCTACCCTTTGGCCTGTCTATGGCCCCCTGAGTATTTTCCAAAGTTCTTGCTGTGACGGCAGCCCACCTTCGCAAGCACGGGGTCATGATCTACCCCTAGTTAGACGACTGTCTAATCAAGGCTCACACTTGGGCAGAACCCATCAGAGTCACGCACCAGACAATGTCACTCTTCACCAGTCTCAGCCTACAAATAAACGTCCAAAATTCCACATTAACGCCAGTCCAGAAACCGGATTTAATCGGCGCATATCTAAATTCTCTAGAAGCAACCGCATCATTACCTCTTCAGAGATTCACCGCTCTAATGAACCTCATCAATACCTTGGTGTTCAGCCCAAGGATATTGGCCAGGACCTGTCTTCAGCTACTAGATTACATGACAGTGACCACATACGTGGTGAAACATGCCAGAATTCACATACGCTCTTGCAGTGTTGGCTCAAGATGGTATTCACACCACACAAACACAATTTGAACAGACTTCTGAGTATGCCAATGAAGGTCAAGGACTCACTACAATGTTGGACTCACCCACAAAACATCTGCGCAGGTATCTCTTTCCTTCAGCCTCCTCCCGAATTGATAATCACAACGGATGCCTCTCTACTGGGGTGAGGTGCCCAACTAGGCAAGCTCACAGTACAGGAAAGATGGTCTCCTTCCTAATTAACACTCCACATCAATGTACTGGAATTACACGCAATTCGCAATACCTGTGAACATTTTGTGCCTCTGATCAAAGACAAAAACATACAGATCATGATGGACAATGTAGCCTGCATGTTCTACATAAATAAACAGGGAGGAGTAAGATCACACTCCCTATCTATGGAGGCCATAAAACTCTAGACATGGTGCATACAACACAGTCACCATATCAGCCACCTACCTGCCGGAGTCTCTCAGAATATCACAGCCAACACATTAAGTCGAAGGTTCTCGAATGACCACGAGTGGGCAATCAACACCTGCGTGATCCAGATCACATTGCAACTGTGGGGGTTCCCCGCGATAGACCTATTTGCCACAAAACGAAACAGCAAATGTCCAATCCCAGAGTGGGTCTGGGATCAGGTGACACACTTTTCATTCCATGGCATGTACCCCTCCTGTATGCTTTTCCTCCCATCCCATTGCTGTCCAGCATCCTGAACAAGATCAGAATCGATCAAGCCAAAGTCATCCTGATGGCACCAGTATGACCCAGACAAACCTGGTACCCACACCTGAAACAGATGTTGTCATGCCCCCATGTCTCCTTCCAATTCTTCCAAATCTCCTCTCTTAGGACGTGGGTCAGACTCTGCATCCAAACCTGGAGTCGCCCCATCTCATATCCTGGCTCCTCAATAGTTCCATGGCAAGGAGATAACTTGTTCTGAGGATGTTAAAGACATCCTGCTAAACAGAAGAGGGCCCACTACACGGGCTACATACCTACATAAATGGAAGAGATTCCACATGTGGTGCCTAAACAAACAAATCGACGCCACCACCTCTCCCATAACAGTGGTAATGGACTACATGCTGTACCTGAAGAAATCTGGCCTTTTAGTTAGTTCACTGCAGGTGCATTTGGCAGCCATTACAACATTCCGTGACGAAGTGGACAGCGTTTCAGTCTTTGCTCACCCAATTACCAAAAGATTCCTCCAGGGAATGTGTAGCCTCTACCCAGAACTCAGAGCCCCAACGCCCCCGTAGGATCTGACTTTAGTGCTTCGATCTCTCACAATCGCCCTATTCAAACCCTTGGTCACATGTTCTCTTCTACATCTTTCCATGAAGGTGGCCTTCATAGTCACCATCGCATGGGAGAAATTTCTGCTCTTATGGCTGGACCACCCTATATGTTTTGTTTTTTTCTTCAAAAACAAGGTCACTCTGACCTCACCCCAAATTTTTGCCTAAAGTCCTTTCTTCCTTCCAAATCAATCAGCCTATCCATCTTCCCACGTTCTTCCCTAAACCTCACAAGGACAGGCAAGAAGCGATTTTCCACACCCTGGACATTAGAAGGGCGCTTGCCTTTTATCTTGAACAGACCAAATCATTCAGGAAAACGCCTAAATTGTTCCTCTCCACCTCAGACTGCTCCAAAGGCAAACCCATCTCTAAGCAGAGACTTTCCAGATGGATTTCAGATTGCATTCAGCTGTGTTACTGACAACATGACCTACAATCCCCCTCAAGGTTAGAACACACTCCACAAGATAAGTAGCCACATCGGTTGCCTTCCTGCACAATGTGACTATTACCGACATATGCAGTGCAGATACTTGGACATCTCCTTACACATTCATTCAACACTACATCCTCGATCAGGTCTCAGCCTCTGACACTCGGCTGGGACACACCGTCTTATTATCCATTTAGACCTACCTCCGAATTCCCTCTTTTCCCCTGAGGGGAACTGCTCTACAGTCACCTAAAGTGGCGCACCCACAGGGATTCCACTCGAAGAGAGGGTTACTCACCTTGTGCAGTAACAGATTCTTCAAGATGGTTGTCCTTGTGAGTGTTCCACTACCCATCCTCCTCCCCACTACTTCGGAGTTCCAATTAATTCCTCTGCGGTAGAGAAGGAACTGGGGGGCTTAGGGGGCTGCACAGCACTAGTTAATTGCCGCTTCAGGCACGAGATGGGGAGAGTGCATGTGCGGCCCAGCCAAGATTTCTGTCGAAATTCTCCTCCGACTGGAGGCGCAGGGCGCACAATCCCCTAAAGTGGGGCACCCACAGGGATTCACATCTCAAAGAACCTCAGTTCCTGCCCAAGGTGAATAACCCTCTCTTACATCTGAATATTTGTTATCCCCTTTCCACAGATGTGAAACAGTTTTAAAAATATATCAAAAATTAATACAGATCTAATTTTTTGTTGCCTGCTATACAGATGACAGTAAAGAAAACACTGTCCAATTTCCGGAGGACACACCATGACAACTGGCAGGAGCACAAACAGCAGTTCACTGATGACCAGCTGCTTGTCCTTACAGACCTCTTAGTATCACCATGCTATTATGCTTAAATAGGTAAGGCTGTGTTTATTTTGGTTTAATTAGAAAACATTGCCATTTTATGATATCCACTCTAGCCATCCAGTCAAAGTGAAGGAAAAGGTCCTAGAAAAGCGTTCCCTCCAAACAAAGTCACTATCAGTGCTCAGTGGGGTATCTTCTGTTGGTTGAAAACTCCGCTTTTAGTGACCTGCTGTTTATCTTTATTGTGTATTCCCTTATTTTTGTTTGAATAAAGTAAACTAAAAGGCTAGGACTTCAGAAGAAAAGAAGTTTTATCAACACTCCCTTTGCTCCCAAACTTTCTCAGCCCATAAACTGTCCTCTGCATTTCTGTCAGAGGAGCATCACTAGAGAGACACAAGGTACCTAGAGACTGAGCATACCACATTCACGGTGTTCCTGGTCCTTGTTGATCTGCAGAACAAGGAATCAGACTTGAATTTGAACCCTGATCTCTTGCAGGGGAATGCTATGTGTTGTGACGTGACTGGACCACTGTGCCAGCCTGCAAGGGAATTTTTTAATCATTTTCTGTAGTATCATGAGAACATGGATGAAGATATAATCTTGTTTTTAATTATTTCTATTTCAGGTTCTTCTTGGAAAAAATGAGGACCTAGAAACATTTCTGCAAAAATAAAGGAAACTCAAAACTAATTTATTGTGTATGGAACTTTTAGTCTTGGAAATCGTGATGCCTAATCAGAACCATTTTTTAAATACAAATATTAGGTCCTAATAGAGCTCTATTCATCACGAATTACATCTCCACAGGGAGTAGCTATGGGAGCCCCACATTCTTCCATTACTGCATCTGCGGAGCCAGATCATTACTTGTTTCAAAGCATAATGTCATGGGCCTGCATTATACAACCTTACCACCTTCACTCTCTACTCACTGGCTTACACCACCCATCTCTTCCCATCTCCTCCTTTTTCTTTCTTATTCCATGTGCCTAGTCATTTTTTACATCAGTGGATTTGCAGAGCACACACGACTGCAAGTCTGAACATTCTAAGGGAAGTGCTCCAGTTTTGGTTGATATTTTTTTATCTGATCAACCTGCAGGAACTGGTACCTATGAACCTCAAATCCACCTACTCCCATGACAAGAGGCCAGGAACCTATTTTTCTCAAAGGATTTTTTTCACTGCTTGCATACAGGTACCCATTAGGAGACAAACTCTGTACCATTTAATCTAGCTGAGAGTTGGACTACCCTTTTAAATCTTACCTTCTATGGAAATGTAAATATCCATTCTGTCCTCTGCAGCTGAGATCAGTACTATGGAAAGTGGGGCAATTTCCATGGTCTGGCCAAGTTTTAGCAGGTAATCTGACCAGGTGCACAACTTAAACCCATGACCATCTGCAGCTTCCTAAGGGTGGAAGGCTGTGGATCTTTTCAGATGAATAGAGCCCATAGATATGAATTTTTTGCTATCAAGCAATGTTTTAATTCAGAGACTGAAGAGTATGTACAGTGTGTAAAAGCACTGAATTTTTTTAACAGAATATTCTCATTAAAAAGACTATTAGTCGCTATTTGAAGAAGCATACCTTGCTTAAATGGAAGACTGCTAAGATTGTGAAAGTTTTGGTTTTGGTTTTTTGCCTGCAACTTTGTTCAGAGACTGATATCTATTGGCTATTTAACGACATGTTTAATATGTGTTACATAGATGTAAAAGACTGTATAAATTGTAGAGGCATTGCTTTGGGAAGACATTGTACAGTTTGCAACCTTTTACATAACATCATTGTGAGATTAATTTGTAAAAATTCACTCTTCAATGTTAATACTGTAGTGCTTCTGGCTTTTGTATCAAATCAAATGCCATTAGTGTTTTTTAAATTATTTTCTTTAGCAAAATATCGTTCCTTGTTTAAAAGGCAGAAATTTTATTTTGTTTTAGTTTTCATTTATCTCATGACTACATCTGATGAGGATTTTAATTCAACATTTGTGGCCATCTCTAAATGCTAACATCACATGTTTTGATGTGATAAGATTACAGAATGCAAGGTACCTCCTACAATGAAATAGTTCACAAGTTGATGTGTTTCATCTTTCACACAACCTGTACAGTCTTCCTTACAGGAACACTACAATACATTTTGAAATATCTACCTGCTGATTGAGTGACTCAATACAATTTTAAAGCACAGCAGTGTTCCTAGTACAGTATTTACTAAGTGTCAGCACACAGATGTAACCACTGTATAGCGTAGTGCCAAAATTATTTCAATTGTGTACCTAGTTTAAAACCCAATAAATGGATTGTTTGTAACATCTGCATTTTTTGTCTTTCTTGAGCAGAAGTTCACTACTTTCAGAGTCTAATTTAGGATTGTCTACTCCAATTTCTATGGGGTTTCTGTATCAGATCTGTATGCATTGTGGAATTCAAGTGAATTCAGGTTTTTTATGTAGTGCAGCCTGTAGGTTGCCATTTTAAAATTTTGTGTATAAACAATAGTTTCTTTACCCATCACTGAAATGCACTACCTCAGGGATAGAACATAGCATCTGTTCCAACATCACACAGCATCACTGTTAAAGACAGCAAGTGAATAATACTGCATTCATTTGAAATGTGGGTATAATTTTAAGTGTGCACAAGGTAATCACACAAATGGAAGTTGGTCAAGATACTGAGATCAACACCATTCTATTGAGAAAAGTTCTTTAGGAATACTTAACCACAGGTGGACACAACCTCTGTTTTATGACATTTCCTGGAATTAGCATCTCAACATCAAATTTCCCTTAATACCTTACTTGAGATATTCAATCGGTACTGCTGCAGAGGGAAGAATGCCACTTGTTGAATGACCAGTCCCTACTCCAGTAGGACCTTAGGTTTTCTTTTGTCCTTGCATTGATGTGCTAATGATGCCTGACCCTCCTTAGCTTGTGAATTCTGATGAGACGAGGGCCAAAGGCTTTACCTTCACAACAGTGAATTCACTAGTCAGACAGCTGTCTAAAGTCAAAGAAATTCAGATCTCTCCAGTAGCATAAAAATTAACTTTGAAAGCACTAAAGATTGTAGAAAGCACATGTAATAAGCTAGGCTATTTAAAGGACAACACCTCAGCTGAGAATTGATGTAGGAAAGCAGTGAGCTCTGCTATGCCCCCTATGCTGGGTTTAGGGCAATTGACTTAGGAGCCAGACCCACCAGCTTTACATCAGTTGAGAATTCCCATTCTCAGATGGCAAACTCTAGCCAGATTATGGAACTGGGATAAAAAGGGAGCTGAAAATATGACCCTGTGCTTCAAAGGTAATAGTAACTGTATTGTGGCTAATAAACAACTAGCACTGGCCATCATAGGTGAGCTCTGCAAATCCATAGTAAATTGCTCAACTTGAAAATTCCCTGGGATAAAAACGTACTTGTGATTGTGCAAACAAATTTGTCTTTTAACTATTTCTTCCATGGCTCAGATTAATTTTGTTCTGTCCTAGGCTTGGGGCATGTGTGTAGTACAAAGAGAGCCTAAAACATGAGGCCTGAACTACAGTAGTGGTCAAGCCTTGCTGGTATAAAGCAGTTAGCAAAAGTCAGATTGTGAGCGGAAGTCAGACCCTGTTACAAAACAAGCCTGCTTGCAAGTTCACAGAACCTGGCAAGAACAGGGCTGGCATTGCAAAAACACAGACATTCCTAAAAAGTACTAGGCACAGGACACTCATGCAAATACATTCCAGAAGGGTAGTACCAGAACACCCTAATACAAGGTTATGGTGTAAACACACTTCCCGAAGATGATACAAGGATAGACTGACCCCTCTTAAAGATAAAGTCGGGGTAACAGTGTGATGGATAGAGATGTTTTGATCAAACCAACATATACAAGGTAAAAGGTGGTAATTAATGATATCAGAGGGGCAATACATAACTTGGTAGTATCAGTGTTTAAAGAGAGATCTCAGAGGGGGTGTCTTTGGCTGGCCAAGGGGAGAATGGAAAGTCCTGCCATTCACTGAGCTGGTCCATTGTAATAGGCATACATGTCTTAGTGGTTCTATAGCATCTATAGGACCATGCTTTGTTGACAATAAACCTGGCCAGGCACCTTCGCTACTGAAACAGGTCTGTGATCTTTGTGGGAAGTTTGATCAAGGTCTGCTGTGTTGGCTATCTGTGCAGAGCTGGGACAGCACACAGAAAGAACACACACACGCAGCCAATGATTAACTACAATATGTTTTGCCAAAACATTAGATTATGGAACCATTTCATGGGGTACCATCTTTGTTCATTGCTAAAATTTTCTTTTGTGGCTTCCCTCAAGCAACATAAAGAAGATTAGGGTTGGAAGAGACCTCAGGAAGTCATCTAGTCCAACTCCTTGCTCAAAGCAGGACCAACCCCAACTAGATTGGTCCTGCTTTGAGCAGGGGGTTGGACTAGATGACCTCCTGAGGTCCCTTCCAACCCTGATATTCTATGATTCTATGATAAATCAGATATTCCAAAGCTAATAATCACCAACATATTTCTAACTAGCTTCCACCAATTTCAGCCATAAAATATATTTTGAATCCCAACATATCCCCCAGTCTGAGACATTTAGATTGTGCCTCTTCTCTCAGATACTGGAGGCAGTTCACTTGCTTGTGGGGCATGGCCCTTCTGCACTTAAGCCAGATTCTGAGTGATTGTTTCAGTGCTCCCACCTTATCATTGCCATTCTAGCTTTTAAATCTGATTGTTAGGGCAGTAGCAAACAACGTCTTTTCCCCTGGTCTCTGCTCTCCCTTAGGGGACAGAAGTTTCTTGGGTTTTGCTCTCCAGAGTACCTTCTATGTCTCCTCCCAACCATGGTGGAGCATGCTAAACAGAGCAAGCAGAAATCTGAATTGCTCCATCTGCCAGGAGACCCTCTCAGGATCTGCAGCAGAGGTTCTCTGCACAACTGCTCCCTGCCTGCCCTGTCTTGAACATCCCAGCTGAGGTGGATTCTTCCCCAAAGACCCCCACAGTAAAGAAGATAAAAGGGACTTTGAAGTGGACTCTAAAGCCTCTCTGGCAACCATGTTTCACTACAGCCACATTGTTCTGACTCAATGACACAAAAGCCTCCACATCTGCAATCATGTCAAATTCATATCAATGCTTTAAACAATTTCTCTCTGAAGTCTGTGATAGACTCTATGATGCAGCCAGTGAGAGAGCCATGGAAGTTAGAGTACCAGGCACCAACTCTATCTTAAACTTTGGACAGTGACTCATTACTTGACAGCAATTCCTCTGTTCCTCAGAATTCTCTGGCTGAATCCATTTTGGGGAAGAGCTCATAGACTTTAAGACCAGAAGGGACCCTCACGATCTAATCTGACCTCCTGCGCATTTGCAGCCCACAGAACCTCACTCACGCAGCTCTATCGGGCAGCCAAAAACACAAACAAGCCAAGATATTTATGCCACCCTCTGGCAAAATTCAAGGACTACAAGCCCTTGTGCACAGGCAGGGGCTCCTTTCATCACTATCCACAGAAAAGATACCAGAGAAGGGATTTATCTTATTTCAGGGATAAGATCTGAAGCAACAGGGCAGCCCTGGTCAAGGAATAGGTCCTACTTTTCCTTCAATATGAATGCACCTGGGCCCTTTGTTCAGAAATAGGCCTGGGAGGCCCACTACTCATCTGCCTCGTTCTGTTCAACTTCAGGCAGGTGGATACTGGACACACTGCAGCATGTTATTCTCTGGAGCACCAATCTCCTACATAGTCTACTCAGCGTCAAGGGATGTTGCCAAATTTCAAACTATACTATCAGAGAGAGCGCACCACTTAGACCGAGAAGTAAGAGAAGCTGTCTCTGTCTGTCTGAAGAGAGAGCCTCAGGACTCTGCCCAGCTTTTTTCTTACTATAAAGAAACTGAAGTAGAGTTTGGGCCATTTTAAACTTCAAGAGGCTGAACAGTTCAATGAAGATGACAGAACTTAGGATCGAAATAACATTTATAGTTTCAGCAATATGGCCAAGGGAGCTGCTCATGTCAGTGGATTTTTCTAATGCAGACCCAGATTTTTCTCATGTACTTTTCCCCTATATCCCTTTTCTCCAGGTGCAATTGGTCATTGTTTTGCTTATGTAGGTTCCAAATTAACTCAGCCTGGTTCTACTGTCTCTCTGATAGAATCCCAGTTTATTTAAACTTCTGTAAGATTCTTTTCATAGCAGTTTATCGATTTTAAAAAAACTCCCCCCCCCCCCTTTTCCTAATATAATCTATGGAGATATACCTATTCTTAGCAGGGAGGGATAGCTCAGTGGTTTGAGCATTGGCCTGCTAAAGTCAGGGTTGTGAGTTCAATCCTTGAGGGGGCCATTTAGGGATCTGGGGTAAAAAAAATAGTTGGGGATTGGTCCTGCTTTGAGCAGGGGGTTGGACTAGATGTCCTTCTGAGGTCCCTTCCAACCCTGATATTCTGTGATTCTAATTTCATTCTACAAGTGGTGAGCTAATTTATCTTCACTTTCATTTATATTTTTCAGCACCAGTCTAGAGCTCTTTTAGTAAAGTTGTGAAACACTCATGCTCTGTTATAAAGAGGAATGATATTTAAAATTATTTAAAAAAAATAATACCCAACCTTGTGCAGAAAATATTCACAGGACTTGGCCTTGCATTGGAAAAGCTGCCTTGGGGATCGAGTTTCTTAGAGTAGTAGTTTACCAAAGGGGGTTTGTGTGAAGTTTAGTAATGTTAGGATTAAAGACCGTTATATTTTAGAAACGCTTATTTTCAAGCGATGTTCTAAGAACGCTATAAAGAATGAGTTTGTATCCAAATGTCTCATGAAAGATGCTGCAAAAATTATTGCTATCATGTTTCCTGTCTCACAGACATGAATTGATTTTGCTGTCAGCCATTCTCTTTAAAAGGGGAGGACTAGAGAGAGACTTAGGTTGCCAATGTAAAAGGATTGTGCAGTGTTGTTTCTTGTTCCCATGGAGATCCTTTTTGCCTCAATTCATCTCTTCACTTCCTAAATACAAGACCTGAGTTCTAACGACCCTTTTATCTAGTGCATGCAACATTGTATAATATTCATAGCAGCTCAGCAGACTACGTACAATAGTCCTGTGCTCTGCTTGTTTTATTTTGGTGACTGATATTAAAAAGAGTATTTGAACACACAACCTTCTACTTAAATTTTTAAAAGGCTGCCACACTTCTACTAGAAACATTTGTGCTGTGCCCAGAGAGGTATATTTCTACATTTTGGTAACTATAGTACTGGAAAAAAATCTCTCTCCTCTGAGATCTTCCATTTTAATTAATTTATTACCTTTAGCAAAACACATTTTCCTTTTGAGAAAGTGTCCAGTTCACAAAACTTTAACCCTTCACTATCACCGCTAATGGTCAAAAAATTTCTAACTACGGTTTCTAAAACTAAGCTCCTAAGTCCATATTTTGGCATCTCTGGGCTGGATGTTCAGAAATGACTAAGTGACTAAAGAAGTCAATGAGACTTGTGCTCCTAAGCTGTTAAGCACCCAAAATAAATAACCTGATTTTCAAAGTGCTGAGCAGCTTTTTCTCAACCCATTTATGTAGGTGCCCAAATGGGAATTCAGGAGCCTGATTGTAGGCACCCAAGTTTGAAAATATGACCAGTAATCAGATTTAGCACTTATACAGACCTTTCCAGCCCTAGATCATAAAGTACTTTGCAAAGAAGGGCAAGTTATCATTTCCACTTTTCAGATGGGGAAACTGAGGCACAGAGGGTTTCCATAACTTACAGAAAGTCACATAGTAAGTCAATAGCACATTCAGAAACAGAACCCAGGTCTGCTAACTCCAGATAGTGGGCCCTACCCTGTGATCCAGCTGTTTTCTCCATGCTGTTGTAAGAATAATAGCAGAAGAAACGTTTTAAAAAGTTATTTGAGCAGCACCAAAAATATTCACACTCTGCTGTAAGTTTTGCACAAACAACCCCTGGTCTTGCATTTATCAGAATCATCCTGTTAGTCCCCAAGCATGCTAAATGGCTCTTGAAAGAGTTTCTCATTCAAACTGAACAGTATTAATCACTTTGCAGTAACTCCCTCCTGCATTTAGTAAAAGATCAGAGAATGATTTTTCAGTTGTGTTTAATTATACAATAATGTATTCTCTGAGGTCAATAGCTAAACTTAAGGGGTGAAATCATGGCTCCATTGAAGTCAGTGACAAAACTCCCAGTGACTTCAGTGAGGCCAGGATTTCACCCAAGGAAGATAAATGAACCATGATCAAGGAACATCAACAAGAGACAGGACAGCTGAGAAAAGCATAATCTGAAGCAATAAGACACAACTGATGCTTTGGGCAACCCCATTCTGCATATCTTGATAACAGCAACACGAAACAAGTGTCTAGGCCAGAAGAGTCTCTCGTTCTTTTAATGACAATGGCTAGGCCAGTGGCCCTTTCCGGGAGGAGACTGACATCTCATTGCTGAACAGCCCTATAATTAATTTCAATAGAAAAATAGCTGAAAGAGAATTTAACCTAGTACATGCATTGGCCAGGCTGGTGAACTGAGTCATAAGTTTATTGAACAAAAATATTTGTCATATTCTTGGTTTTATAAAGAAGTGTTTTAAAAATAAATCTACATGCATCTCAGATGAGCTTTCAAACTGTCAGTGCAACTTTACTGTGCTGCTGTTTTGTTGCATATTCCAAGCACTGCAATGCTTTTATGTATTTGTCTGGGCTTTTTCCAGTGATGGATAGCAAATTCATACAAAACCAGTACAATGCATGCAATACCAATACATAAAGCAGGAGTCCTTGCACCACAGCAGTTTCATAGCACCTCGCTGCTTTGTCCAGTCAGGTTGGTTAATATCTAGTGTGTATTAATGCCATACGTTTTCAGTGACTAATGACTTTCGGTGCTGTAATTTTTGAATGCCTAACTTGAGATCCCTTGAGGGGGCCTATTTTCAGGGGGCAGGTGCTGAGCATTTCCTGCAAATGAGCCCATTTCAGTGTGTGTAATTGGGCACCTATAAATTGACATACCTTTGAAAACTGACCACGATGTTTTGTGAATGGCAAGTAGATTAATGTAGCATTCAAAGGATGAGATACTATTTGTGTTTATTAGTTGTCCTGTGGTAACACCTAGGAGCTCAGGTCATGGACCAAGACCCCACTGTGTTAGGCACTGTACAAAACAGAACAAAAAGATGCAGAGCTCAAAATGTACATATAAGACAGGCGACAACAATAGGTGGATACAGAGAGATGGGGGAGACACTGTATTCAGTTTTCTGTGGTATTTTTTTAAGCAATCTAGATACATTTTCTCCATTGGTAACCTTGGATAATGAACTTTCTTCATAGGGGTGGTGGGAGGCTGATTGCATTCATGTTTGTAACGTGCTCTGACATCTTTGCATGAAAAGTGCTAAAGAAATGCAAAGTATTAATACTGAATGCTGTCAAGTGGACTCTCACCAATCCACCCTTTGGCTAATTTCCAGCTCACAGTAAAGATGTAATAGCAGATTCTGCAATGACATTTCATATTATTTGAGATTTCATTCTTTTTATTAAATACACTACAGGGTATTCTGAAGTTTAAATACTGTACTACAGTGTAATTAATATAGAACACATTTTGGAAATATGCTCCACCTTTGGGTGGGGGGAGGGTTGGTTTGATTTTATCATAATATTTGTTCACATAAGACCCAATTCGGTGAAGCACTTAAGTGTGTGTTTAGCTTTAAGCATGTGACTACTTGACTTCAATGGAACTGTAATGCGGGAGGGGAGAGATCGATTCCCTGCTCTGGCATCCCCCAGTGGCTCTGTCTGGGAATTAGCTCTGCCCATTTGGACGCCTTCATCCTTCACTCGCTTGCTTGCGACATGGCTCTTGCTCTCTAGGAATCACAGTGCTTCCTCTTCGTGACTCAGCCCTATGGCCAGGTTACTACATAGTTTTCCCCTTACAAGGTAACAAAGTTTCACTGGACCAGCTGTCTGGATGCCATTCCAGGCAGTCTTCCCATTCAAGATTGTGCTACTTTCCCAGAGGCTGTTAGGGGAACCCAGGCATGCCCACTACTCCAGGTTCCAGCCCAGGGACCCTACAATTGTCAGCCAAGGCTTGCACTGTCTCAATCCTCTGCCGTGTCCGTCTTCCTACTCCACCCTCTGCAGGTTTTCTTCTCCACCACCCCTCTGGGTAAACCCTTCCCTTTGGTCAAGATCCCAGGGCTTCCACTCCCCCACTGGGTTTCCTCTCTCTCTCTTCACCAGGTCCAGAGCGTGACTGCAGACCTCCAAGCTGCAGCCACTTCTATTCCCATGTCCTGGCTTTAGACAAGCTCCTGCCCAGATGGGCTCCAGCTTCAATTAGTGCTTGTCAGTCAAGCCTAACTCTCCCCCAGGTCCAGTCTAGTAGGTTAATTAGCTCCTTCTGAGCCACCTTCATCCCTTTGGGGGGGGGGTGGAGGGAGGGGAGGTGAACACCTCATCATAGGGACTACTCGTTCACTTAAAGTCAAGCATGTACTTAATTGCACGTACTTAACTGAGGTCTTGGTGCCAGATTCTGGTATCCTTACATGAGGTAGCACCTTACTCTACAAGTTGTTTCATTGACGTTGGGGGAATTATTGGTGGAGTGAGGCACTGGTCAGTAAATGTGTCAGAGTCTGGCCCTTTCTCACTACCTGAAAAAGTTCACTCCTTTAAAACAGTTCTCTTAGTAGTTAGCTCCTGGCCAGTGCCCACTGAAGTCAACGAAAAGACTCCCAGGCCCTCAGTGAAGTTCCTGCTTTTCATATTTGTAAAGCCATTTCTTAGACCTGGTCTACACTAAGAATTTACTTCAGTAGAGCTAAGTCTCTCCGAAGTGTAAAAATCCATACCCCTGATCTATACATATGAAGACGTGGGTTTTTACCCACGAAAGCTTATGCCCAAATAAATCTGTTAATCTTTAAGGTGTCACCAGACTCCTTGTTGTTTTTATATCCCTGAGAGATGTACCTATACCAACCAAACCCAGTGTAGAGAACACTAGGCTGACAAAAGAATTCTACCATTGACCTAGCTACTTTCGGGAAGTAGATTACCTACGCCAACAGGAGAAGACCTCCCGTCAGCTAGGGTAGTGTCTACATGGAAGCATTGCAGCGGCACAGCTGAAAGGCACTGTCTCACCGTCAATCACCAATGGACCAGACCCCCAAAGACTTGCTCACGGTCCTGGAAGCCACCGTCAACCTCGATCCCTCCTCAAAACAACAGGTACACCAAGAAGGGGAGTGTGGAAGTGGCCCGGGGTAGCAGACCCCTTTCTGGCCGCAACAGTGACAGAGGGGAGTCAGCGTGTTGCGACGTGGATCCCCGCTGACCCAGTGACAAAGCACTTTGTCACTGCTAGTGCCCTGGGCCGGGACACAATGCAGTGGGTGGGCCTGCGTCCCCCCCGCCACCCCAACCCATGGGTGGCAGTCTCCCCTTCCACAGGCCAGAAGCCTGAGCCTCAGACTCTTTGCTGTTCCGCCTGGATCCAGGGCCTGGGCTAACTGATAGCTTATTTGCCGCTCAGCCTGCACACAGACCTGAGCCTCGGACTCTTTGCTGCCCTGCCTTGATCCAGGGCTGAGGCTCATCGACTGTTTGTTTCCTTCCCAGCCTGAGCACAGGCCTGGGCCCCAGCTGCGAGCGGAGACCGCTTCGTTCCCCACAGTGGCTAATGGATCAGTGACGTAGTGAGGCGGGGTGGCCTCCCGAGGACCCGGAGTGGGAGGGCCCCCGCACTGAGCCCCTACAGGACCAAAAAAAACCTAAAAAAAATAAAAACCCAGCAGGGTAAAAGAGGCCATTAGAGACAAAAAGCCATCTTTGAACAATTGGAAGTCAAATCCTACTGAGGAAAATACAAAGAAATATACACTCTGGCGAGTCAAGTGTAAAAGAATAATTAAGCAGGACAAAAAAAATTTGAAGAGCAACTAGGAAAAGACACAAAAACTAACAGCAATTTTTGTTTAAATATATCAGAAGTGGGAAGCCAGCCAAACAACCAATGGGTCCACTGGACAATCCAGGTGCTAAAGGAGCCCTCAAGGAAAACAAGGCCATTGCGTAGAAGCTAAGTGAATTATTTGCATTAGTCTTCACTTAAGAAGATGTGAGGGAGATTCCCACACTTGAAACATTCTTTTTAGGTGACAAATCTGAGGAATTGTCCCAGATTGAGGTGTCAATAGAGCAGGGGTGGGCAAACTTTTTGGCCTGAGGGCCACATCTGGGAATGGAAATTTTATGGCGGGCCATAAATGCTCACGAAATTGGGGGTTGGGGTGCGGGAGGGGTGAGGCTCTGGCTGAGGGTGTGGGCTCTGGGGTGGGGCCAGAATTGAGGAGCTCAGGGTGCAGGAGGGGTCTCCAGGCTGGTGCAGGGGTTGGGGTGCGGGCGGGGGGGGAGAGAGATGAGGGCTCCGGCTAGGAGTGTGTGGGGGGGGGGGAGGTGAGGGCTCTGGCTGGGGGTGCGGGCTCTGGGGTGGGGCTGGGGAGGAGGCATTGGGGGTGCAGGAGGTTGCTCTGGGCTGGTCAGGAGGGGGATCAGAGCTGGGGCAGGGGGTTGGGGCATGGGAGGGGGTCAGGGGTGCAGGCTCTGGTTGGCGCGTATCTCAAGCAGCTCCCAGAAGCAGCGGCATGTCCCCCCAGTGGGATTTGCCCCACTCCATGCGGTTCCCGGCCAATGGGAGTTGTAAGATCAGCACTTAGGGTGGGGGCAGCGTGTGGAGCCCTCTGGCTGCCCCTATGTGTAGGAGCTGGAGGGGGGACATGCCGCTGCTTCCTGGAGCCGCATGGAGTGGGGCAAATCCCCAATCCTGCTCCCCGGCTAGAGAGCTGGAGTGAGGTTAGCCCCAGACCCCGGCAGGAGCTCGAGGGCCAGATTAGAAATGGCTGGAGGACTGGATGTGGCCCCCAGGGCTGTAGTTTGCCCACCCCTGCAATAGAGGATGTTTTGGGATAAATTAAACAGTAATAAGTCACCAGGACCAGATGGTATTCACCCAAGAGTTCTGAAGGAACTCAAATATGAAATTGCAGAACTACTACCTGCGGTATGTAATCTATCACTTAACTCAGCCTCTGTAACAGATGACTGGGTGGATAGCTAATGTAACTCTGATTTTTTAAAAAGGCTCCAGAGGCGATCTTAGAAATTAAAGGCCAGAAAGCCAAACTTCAGTACCAGGCAAATTGGTTGAATCTATAGTAAAGAATAGAATTATTAGACACATAGATGAACACAGTGTGTTGGAAGAGTCAACATGGCTTTTGTAAAAGGAAATCATGCCTCACCAATCTATTAGTATTCTTTGAGGGAGTCAACAAACATGTGGACATGGGTGAGACAGTATGTGGACTTTCAGGAAGCCTTTGACAAGGTCCCTCACCAAAAGCTCTTAAGGAAAGTAGGCAGTCATGGGATAAGAGAGAAAGTCCTCTCGAGGAGCAGTAAGTGGTTACAAGATAGGAAACAAAGGGTAGGAATAAATGGTCCCTTTTCAGAATGGAGAGAGGTAAATAGCGGTGCCTCCAGGAATCTGTACTGAGACTAGTGTTGTTCAACATATTCATAAATGATCTGGAAAAAGGGGTAAACAGTGAGGTGGCAAAGTCTGCAGACGATACTGACTTACTCAAAATAGTTAAGTCCAAAGCTGATTGTGAAGAGGTACACAGTGATTTCACAAAACTGAGCTACTGGGCAACAAAATGGCAGATGAAATTCACTGTTGATAAATGCAAAGTAATGCACATTGGAAAACATAATCCCAATTTATACATACAAAATGCGGGGGGCTAAATTAGCTGTTACCACTCAAGAAAGACATCTTGGAGTCATTGTGGATAGTGCTTTGAAAACATTTGCTCAATGTACAACAGAGGAAAGGGATAGACAATAAGACAGATGATATCATCACGACACTATATAAATCCTTGTTATAGAATCATAGAAGATTAGGGTTGGAAAAGACCTCAGGAGGTCATCTAGTCCAACCCCCTGCTCAAAGCACTATACTGCTAAAAACAACAGTGTAGCCGGTGGAGTCACTGGTTGAGTGTGTAGAGAGCTATGTAGGCTACATACCCACAAGGTTCAGGCATGTCAGGACTCACTAAGTAGTGCCTCCCCCAGCTACACTGCTATTTATAACCATGATAGCTGGGCATGCTGTGTCCATATTCTACATGCCGCCCTAAGTGTAGACATAACTTACGTGACTTAGGACCACAAGCTCCACTGACATTCAAAAGATGGCTTTCCTCTCACTATTGATCTGAAAAAATGAAACAGATTCATGGAGAAGTTAGCATTCCATGTGCTGCTGCTGGTTCCCATTCCAACACTTTCTCTTCAGGTCTTGACACATGGGGATGAAAGTATTTTAAAACTTTTTAGAACAGCTAGAGGCCTTCCACATGCAGTCTCTGCCATTATGGGGATCCACTGGCAAGACAAAATTACCAGCCATGAGGTTCTCCAAAAGTCAAAT
Organism: Trachemys scripta elegans; assembly: GCF_013100865.1. Taxonomy (NCBI): domain Eukaryota; kingdom Metazoa; phylum Chordata; order Testudines; family Emydidae; genus Trachemys; species Trachemys scripta. Next base: position 31,443,255 of record NC_048300.1, on the reverse strand, counting down.
GCCACAAGCATCGAGGCCATGCTGATAAAAGCCCAACTACGCTGGGTTGTACACATCTTTAGGCTCCCTGAACATTGACTCCCCAGAAAAATTTTCTATGGAAAATTGGCACAAGGAAATTGGAATCAAGGCCGCCCCAGAAAACGCTTACAAGGACAGCATCAAGAACATCATACACTTTGATACAACAAAACTGGACAATCTCGAGAAGGCTGTGTCAAATAGATCAGTATTGCGACACACAACACTCAGAGCTTTCCAAGCCTTTGAAGAGGACAGAAATAATCGATTGTTAGCTGCAAGAGAAAAGCATCATACCACTGCAGTAGCTACCAAGATGCTCACCAATGACTTTGTCTGCCCGATCTACTCACAAGCATATGCATCACACTTTGGACTTCAGAATCATTCCAGAATCCACAAAAAGAGAAAGCGTGAAAACATCATAGTCAAACTGACGGACTACACGAGAAGACATGTATGGCCTTTGCAACCTGATTGCTTCTCAAGATGGTGAAAGTGACTGTTGGAGACATGATCATTCTGATAATGTTGGCAGGGATGGGGGAAATTCAGGGGGAACCAGTGAATGGATTTGAATATTCATAGATTCCCAGGCCAGAAGGGACAAATTGTGATCATTTTGTCTGACCTCTTGTATAACACTGGTAATAGAACTTCTGCAAAATAATTCCTAGAGCATATCTTTTAAAAACAAATCCAATCTCAATTTGTAGATGTGGTGTCTGGTGTTGAGTGGACACCTTTGTGTAGGCATGTGAGTATCTGAGAATAGCCGTGGAGCAGAGTGAGAACAGCTAGAAATAGAACAGACAATTTCTGCTTTCATTTTTTAAAGAAAGGACATTTCTAGCCTTTTTCTTCACAAGAGCCCGGAAAACATAGCTTGATGGAAACTGATACTAGGCTTGAAAGGAACAAGCAGCTTGCCTCCCTTTCTGCAATAACTATTGGGAGGTTGGAGGCTGAAGTTCTCTCTGTCAAGACAGCTCTGTGGTCTGTACTGGTGACAGCATTGGTGTGTCCATGATTGTATACCAGCATGTATGCACTTGTGGACGTGGGATCCAATATGTCAGATAATCCTGGCCCCAAATTTTGCTATTCTAGTCCCACCTCAGAAGGAGGGAGTCTGAGAGCCTGCAAGGGGGAGACAGCTTCTAATTACTAGCCCATCAAGTGGCCACACAGCACAGGGTAGTGCTTCTTTATACAGACAGCAAAATACATTACATGTTCATTGCTACCAGCTTATCCTTTTTTAACTGTTTATACAGGGCTGAGGACCCTTCTCAGGAGATCTCTAATAATACTGAGTACAGTGCTTTGAAGACAATATTAGATGTTGTTATATTACTGTTCTTCTAGTAAATGAACTGGTCTCTGCAAGTTGAGGTGAAACAGATAAAACTCTTATAGGTCTTTACAAAGTAAATGTGTGCTAGACACACCAAACAGGAAAAGAAAATTGAGCCAGGCTTGAAAGTAGAATTCAACCATCACGTGCAAATACAATAAGAACTGATACTTGTATGCTGGAAACACCACACTAAAATAACACGGAATAGAGTCACACCAGAACAAGAATTAGCAGGCTACATTGTGTGTTGGAAAGCACAAGACTGAAGCCCTTCAGGCGCCTGGAAGTTGTATCAATACCTTATCTACTGGTACCCTGTTGAACTTCCTGCTGTTAGAGTCTAGGGCTCAGTGACCCAAGAAAAGGAGGAGGAAATGGTTAAAAATCAATTTGGGAAAATGTATCTGTGATGTTATTGACATAAATTGTGACCGTAGAGATCATTGTTGCAACCAAGGTCCTATAGTTGCACCAAATCTTTTACAAAGGAGGTCAAGTAAGGTGTCTATGAAAAGGTTATGATTTGCTCGTTATGATTATGCTAGCTGTATGTATGTATCATTTTTGTATTTGAAGTTATAAGTATTGGCTCTATACTGTCTGTATTTCAAACTTGTGCTATGCTTCTGGGTGACACCCCAGACAGTTTGATATCAGCACTGCCTAGCCTGCCTGATGGCCCATTAAGTACCACCAGCTATACAATTGACCCATTGAGAGAAGGCAGATACACCTCATGATTCAGCAAGGCATGTAGGGACATGCCTATGGAGAGAACTCTGAGGCTCTCAAGCCATGTGCTGGGCAGCTTGTGTTTGAAACAAAGGAAGCACAGGCCACATGGCAAGAGACTGTAAAAGGCAGCTGCATCCCCTCCATCTTGTCTTCAAACCTACTTCTTACCTCTGGAGGAACTTTGCTACACTGAAGCTCTGAACAAAGGACTGAATGACCCATCTAAGCTGTGGATGTACTCCAGAGATTTGATTTGAGCCTGCAGTTTATTTCATCACTGCTACAAGCCTGAACCAAGAACTTTGCCATTGTTGTATGTAATTGATTACTTTGACCAATTTTAGCCCTCATCTATATTTCTTTCTTTTTATGAATAAACCTTTAGCCAGTGGGGTAAAACCGAAGTCCTCTCTGTTTGGCTGGTTTGGTGTGCACAGGACCCCCAGCCTTGGGCTGTGGCTGCCCCACTCTAAGCAATTTCTCCTGAATTGATACTCTCAATAGTGTCCCGCCAAAGGCTGCTTTGTTACAGTATCCTTCCATTATGAAAAACAGTTCCTACATTAAGGATACAAGAAAAGAGAAGGGAAAAGGGAAGTGCTGCTCTGAGGTCAGGCATGCCCAGTATTGTCTCCTCATCCTGGTTTAAAACATCAGCAGAATTGTTTTAACACAGTGAGCGGTGGGTCTCGCCTCTCTTTTTAGTGCTCATGAGTTGGTGCATGTGATAACCCCCAAAACCCCAACTAGCCAGTTACTTTGGCCCATCAGTGTGAATAGTCATGCTCTAAGGAACCACAACCTTAACTACAATCAGAAATAAGGGTTCTGTTACCCACAGCATGTAGCCTGAGAACTGTAGATGCTATTGTGTTGTATACTCAGCAGTCCTCCCACAGCCTGACCACTGCTCAGGGACAAATGAGCCTTCAAACTAAATATCCAGCCATTATTCTACTCTCCAGATGAGCCTGGGACTTTGATTTCACTCCAAGCAAAACTTCCCCAGGCTGCTTTAACTGATTCGTCTTTCCCCACAGGAAAACTTCTAGGATGTACATCCTGTGAGTTTCCTTGGCAACTGATATGCAGCCTGCATTGCATTCTATGGCACATGCCTCATTAAATCTCACAAGCAGCCCTGAATTATGGAGCTGCCCTCTGTGTGAGCCGGGAGATCTTTGACAGAGAATCTGCGTGTGTGTGTGTGTGGCTGAGGTAGACATTCTGTGTGAGGCTGTATGTTTGACTGTTGCTATGATGCTGACATGGCGACAACAATATATGAGTCACTGGGATGAAAAGATCAAAAACAAACATCTAAGTTGCTACAGATCCCTGCCAGAACTGCCACACTGCATCACCACAGTGAATCGTGCAAGCCCTGAGCCAGACTCTCACCAAGTACACAATCAGTAGGGTGACTGTACATCCCGTCTTGTCCTGGACAGTCCCTTTTTTAAGCTCTGTCCCGGCCGGCTGTCCTGACTTTTTTTTTGCAAAACTGGGCATTTGTCCTGTTTGCTCTTGCCAACTGATCATCAGTTACAAGAGAAAACCGGACAAATGCACAGTTTTGTCAAAAAAGTGGGGTGCAGAGGAACATGTGGAGGGGCAATTGGCAATGCCAACTGCAAGTGGGAGGGAGAGCTCTGGAGAGCAGCATGGGCCAGGGCAGCCCACACAGGAAGGAGAGCTCAGGAGAGTGGCTTGGACTTGGGCCTGGGCCAGGCCCACATGTGGAGAGAAGAGGGGGGCTCAGGCCAGCCCCGCGCTGTGTCCCATTTTCCTTTTGGGAAAATATGGTCAGCCTGACAATCAGGGAACACAAACTAGAGATGGAAACTGGGGGAAACCAATGCAGTACAGGTCTGGAGGGGAACAACTGAGCAAAGTGACAGAGAAGAGATTGAAAGGGAAAGAGACCTCTCCAACGCATCACCAAAGATCTACAACCTATCCTGAAAGATGATCCCTCATTCTCACAGATCTTGGGAGACAGACCTGTCCTCGCTTACAGACAACCCCCCAACCTGAAGCAAATACTCATCAGCAACCACATACCACTGAACAAAAACACTAACCCAGGAACCTATCCTTGCAACAAAGCCCGATGCCAACTCTGTCCACATATCTATTCAAGTGACATCATCATAGGACCTAATCACATCAGACATAACATCAGAGGCTCGTTCACCTGCACATCTACCAATGTGATATATGCCATCATGTGCCAGCAATACCCCTCTGCCATGTACATTGGCCAAACCGGACAGTCTCTACGTAAAAGAATAAATGGACACAAATCTGACATCAGGAATCATAACATTCAAAAACCAGTAGGAGAACACTTTAACCTGTCTGGTCACTCAGTAACAGACCTGAAGGTGGCAATTTTGCAACAGAAAAGCTTCAAAAACAGACTCCAACGAGAAACTGCTGAACTTCAATTGATATGCAAACTAGATACAACCAACTTAGTCTTGAATAGAGACTGGGAATGGCTGAGCCATTACAAACATTGAATCTATCTCCCCTTCAGGGCCGGCTCCAGCATTTCCGGCTCCAGCGATCGGCGGCGGCAATTGGGAAGAAAAAAAAAACAAAAGCGGCGATCGGCGGCGGCAGTTCAGTGGCAGGTCCTTCGCTCCTAGAGGGAGTGAGGGACCTGCCGCCCCCGAATTGCCGCAGGTGCTGCCCCTGTCCCTTGGCCGCCCCAAGCACCTGCTTGTTAAGCTGGTGCCTGGAGCCGGCCCTGCTCCCCATGTAAGTATCCTCACACTTCTTATCAAACTGTCTGTACTGGGCTATCTTGATTATTACTTCAAAAGTTTTTTCTCTTACTTAATTGGCCTCTCAAAGTTGGTAAGACAACTCCCACCTTTTCATGCTCTCTGTATGTGCATATATATCTCCTCAATATATGTTCCATTCTATGCATACAAAGAAGTGGGCTGTAGCCCACAAAAGCTTATGCTCAAATAAATTTTTTAGTCTCTAAGTTGCCACAAGTACTCCTATTCTTTTTGCGGATACAGACTAATACGGCTGCTACTGTGAAACCTTTTTTACTCCAGTGTCCAAAATACACAGGAATGTTAGAGAAGTGTTCTCACAGACTATTAGAAACAACAGGAGACTTTCTGTCAGAAAGCAAGCAGGAAACCTGCTTAGCCCTGTCCGGAAGAAGAGAGAATGTATCATGCTATGTAGAAACGTGCAGATAGTAATGGTAATGGACAGATTGTAGTCCACCCACTTTGCTGCAGGGGGTTGCTAACTCCTCTGTGTACCATGAGCTCAGAGGCAAGTGCTGCAGGCACTCTGAGCACCAGGCTCTCTAGGTTCCAGCTCTCAAGGGTCCCCATTGACACTCAAGTAGTTCAAATAAGTAACGGGGTTACTTGGCTGGGTTAGCAAAAGGAAGAAGTGTAAATACCCCAGTAATGTCAACGGTTACAACAAAAAATCAACCCATGGTTTCTAGCCTAGCCCAGTTCCCAGTACAGGGCTGTAACTGGAACAGGGTCTCATTGGGGCCCTCTACACCAGTGGCTCTCAAACTTTTGTACTGGTGACCCCTTTCACATAGCAAGCCTCTGAGTGTGACCCCCGTTATAAATTAAAAACACTTTAAAATATATTTAACACCATTAAAAATGCTGGAGGCAAAGCGGAGTTTGGGGTGGAGGCTGACAGCTCATGATCCCCCATGTAATAACCTCCAGACTCCCAGTTTGAGAACCCCTGCTCTACACTCTCCTCCTCCTGCTGCCCATCCCATGCCTTCTGCTTGCATGCTGCTGCCACTACAACTGCTAGCAACAGGTTGCTTCCCTACCCAGCTTTCCCCTATCAGTCCCAGCTTTGCTTCTCTTCCCAGTTCAGAGGTGCTGGACAATTTGTATAGGGAAGGTGCTGAGAGCCATTGAGCCAAATTGTAAACTCTGTATATGAAGGAAACCACTTCAAGCCACAGGGTTCAGCAGCACCCCAGCATTCCTAGTTCCAGTACCTATGTCCCAGCTCTGCGGCTACAGCCGCTAGCCAGCTGCTCCAGCTCACACTCTGCCTCTGATTAGCTGGCATCCTCCTGAGCCTGCTGCCCTCTGACCCCTGGCTGTTATTTCTTTTTCCTGTTCACCTGTATTATGGAGCCCTCCGCTGGCTGGAGATTGAACACAGTAAAATACAGCACTTTCCATGCCTTTCCCTCCAACTCAGCCTGGCTGGAGGGAAGGTATCCAGTAGGTTCATTCCTATAGGCCAGGGGTGGCCAACCTGAGCCTGAGAAGGAGCTAGAATTTACCAATGTACATTGCCAAAGAGCCCCAGTAATACAAGAGCAGCCCCCCATCAGCTCCCACCCCTTCCTGCTCCCAGCACCTCCCGCCCCCGGCAGCCCCACCGATCAGCGCCTCCTCCTCCCTCCCCGCACCTCCTGATCAGCTGTTTTGTGGCATGCAGGAGGCTTGGGGGGGCAGGGGAGGAGCGAGAGCACTGCAGGCTCAGGGGAGGGGGTGGGAAGGGGTGGAGTGGGGGCAGGACCTGTGGCAGAGCTGGGCGTTGAGCAGTGAGCACCTCCTGGCACATTGGAAAGTTGGTGCCTGTAGCTCCAGCCCGCGAGTTGGTGCCTATACAAGGAGCTGCACATTAACTTCTGAAGAGCCGCATGTGGCTCTGGAGCCATAGGTTGGCCACCCCAGCTATAGGCTAAAACCCCAAACATGCAGCAGAGCCTCATCCTGGGCAGACACTTTGGGTATGTCTGCACTGCAGAAGAGGCAGGGCCGGCTCTAGGCACCAGCAAACCAAGCAGCAGCAGCAGCACATCGTGCACTGGGGGTGCCCTGGGGCCGCTGCGGTTCGCGCCACCAGCCACGGGGGAGCAGCGCCCGCACCTTGTGGCTGGGCCAGGTGGGCTCCGAGCAGGGGACACTCTGGCAGGGGTCCGCCCCACAGGACGCACAGGGTGACTGCCCCAGCAGCGCCACAGCTGGGGCTGGGCGAAGCGGCCCGAGCCGCCCAGGGGCTGCAGCAGGGTGGCCAGAAGCAGCAGCAGCAGCGGGGCCATAGAGGGCAGGGCGCTGCCGTGCAGAGCCCGCATCCCGCTCTCTGGCGCTCCGCTCCCTCTGGGGCTGCCCTGCCCCAGCTCCTCAGCCCCCTGCCGGGGCGGTCCCCCCGGCTCTGCCCTCCTGGGCCATGTCCTGGAGGCGGGAGCCCCGGCTGGAGGGACCCTGGGCTGAGGCATGGCCCGGGAGCCCCACTGCTTATCCCAACCCTGCCAGCGCCGGACCGGCTGGAGGCGAGCGGGGAGTGGGTGGAGTCAGCACTGGTGGGGGAAGCCCAGGGCTGGGGCGGCAGGGGGTGCGGGTCAGGTGGGGTGGAGAGCCCAGGGCTGGTGCGGGTGGGGTGGGAGGGAAAGCCCAGCGCTGGGGCGGCAGGGGGTGCGGGTGGGAGGGGAGGAAGAGAGAGCCCAGGGCTGGGGTGGCAGGGGGTGCGGGTGGGTGAGTGCACTGGTAGAGGGTGGGGGGCAGCCAAAAATTTTTTGGCTTGGGGCAGCAAAAGACCTAGAGCCGGCCCTGAGAAGAGGTGCATTCTTAACTCAGGTTAGCTAACTTGCGTTCAAATAGCAGCAAGGACACAGCAACTCAGCTTTTAACTCAGGTTAGCAGCTGCCCCATTGGGTTTAACTTGAGCTGCTAAACTGAGTTAAAAGCTGAGTTGCTGTGTCTTCACTGCTATTTTAACCCAACTCAGCTAACACAGGTTAAGACCAAACCTTTTTCTGCAGACATACCCCTAAAAGCCCCTTTTGCAGTGACACACCCACCCTAGCAGATGCCAGTTGTACTAATATGTATGTATCTTTTCATCCTTGCAAACGATACCTGTACCCCCCATAACCGAAGCCTGACCCCAGATGTACAGTACCTTCCCTCTTAACTTGTGTCTATTTAGTTTTAAACATTCACTTTAATAAAATTTTTAAATCTGTTCCTAACAGGTCTTTTCCCCCTTTCCATTTGTAGCACAAGCCAAGGCAACAGAGTATTTGATTCTTGGTGTGCCACCGAGTTGTTGGGACATGGTAGCTATATCAAGACTAGGAAGCTGCCCAGTGCTGAAACCAGGTGTCAAGGTTCACTATTGCCACGCCCAAGAGATCACAAATTATGAGTTGGACCCCAAACAGTCATGAGATTGGACCCCAAATTTATGAGTTATTTTTAAATTACTATATTGTGGGTTTTTTGGTCTGTCTTGATTTTTGAACAACTCCTGCCCATCCCATGTGTGAGAGACAATTAGTGCTGCCCACAGTGCCAGATATATTGGGTAAGGGGATTTTGGCCTCTGCTGACAGAGCTCTCACCCCAACCCTGCCCAGCCTCACCTCTGCTCTGCCTAGGGTTCTTCCTCTTCCTCTCCGGGTCTGGGGGAGGGGCTGCAAGTTGGGTCCCATCTCCCCTTTCCAGGATGGGGGGGGGACCCCCCTGGGGCTCCTCACCCCCTGTGCCTCTCCCCAGAGGGATGGAGAGGGGGGGGAGCAAATGCACCATCCCATCCTTATTGCTCCCCGGGAGGGGGGGGGGGGGGGGGGGGGAGCAGGAGGAAATGGAGCTGCCCTGAGCTGCCAGACTCTTTTGCTCCCTTCTTCCCCCTCCCCATCCCTTTGTGAATGGCTTCAAGTGGCTTTAGGGATGGGGAAGGGGGAGCGACTGCTCTGCCTTCAGCAACTCTGATTTTCCCAGGCGGCAGGCAAGTGGAATGGGCAGCCACTCAGGCTCAGATTTGCTAGAGGGCTGGAGTGTCTTGCCTCATCACAAGACTAGCCCAGTTCTAAGAAAAATCCCATCATTCTGGAAAAAAAAAATCACCCGAGTTGGCAACACTGTGAAGACACTTTTGTCCTGGCTACGCTAGGGCTGAATCTATATGACAAAATTCAGACTGGAGCTCTTCACTGGTTTGTAGCAGCAGTAGAATCCATAGTGTCATCGGGCCCATTTTTAACACTATGGTATCTAGAGCTGCAGGATTACATGACAGCGTGCTTCCAATGGTAGCAGGCAACCTACACTAGCACTCTCACTGTTATTATTATTTTATTTTGTATTACAGTAGTGCCTAGGATTCCCAATCCAGGGTTAGGGCCCCTTGTTGCTTGGCTGCTGTACAGCCATGTAACAAGGAAACAGTGTCAGCACGCAGAGCTCACTATCCACAGGACAGGCATGCTTTTCCCCAAAATTGCCAGTCTGGAGGCAGCCATAGGGTCTAGCATAGTCATGGCTTGTATGTGGATAAGAGAGTCCTGCTGTGACTCTGACACAGTGTGTGGCTCTAAGACTTTGTAGCGTTTTATGCTTTGCCATGTCACCAGCAGTGTGTGTGCGTGTTGCTGTCACACACTGTGTGGTCTGGAGATGTATTTTGCGCTGCATCCGAGGGTGCTAAAAGAGTTGGCGGGTGAGATTGCAGAGCCATTAGCCATTATTTTTGAAAACTCATGGCGATCGGGGGAGGTCCCAGATGACTGGAAAAAGGCTAATGTAGTGCCCATCTTTAAAAAAGGGAAGGAGGAGGATCCGGGGAACTACAGGCCAGTCAGCCTCACCTCAGTCCCTGGAAAAATCATGGAGCAGGTCCTCAAGGAATCTATTATGAAACATTTAGAGGAGAGGAAAGTGATCAGGAACAGTCAGCATGGATTCACGAAGGGGAAGTCGTGCCTGACTAACCTAATTGCCTTCTATGATGAGATAACTGGCTCTGTGGATGAGGGGAAAGCAGTGGATGTGTTATTTCTTGACTTTAGCAAAGCTTTTGATACGGTCTCCCACAGTATTCTTGCCACCAAGTTAAAGAAGTATGGGCTGGATGAATGGACTGTAAGGTGGATAGAAAGCTGGCTAGATCGTCGGGCTCAACGGGTAGTGATCAATGGCTCCATGTCTAGTTGGCAGCCGGTTTCAAGTGGAGTGCCCCAAGGGTCGGTCCTGGGGCCGGTTTTGTTTAATATCTTTATTAATGATCTGGAGGATGGTGTGGACTGCACTCTCAGCAAGTTTGCAGATGACACTAAACTAGGAGGCGTGGTAGATACACTAGAGGGTAGGGATCGGATACAGAGGGACCTAGACAAATTAGGCATTGGGCAGAAAAAAACCTGATGAGGTTCAACAAGGACAAGTGCAGAGTCCTGCACTTAGGACGGAAGAATCCCATGCACTGCTACAGACTAGGGACCGAATGGCTAGGTAGCAGTTCTGCTGAAAAGGACCTAGGGGTCACAGTGGACGAGAAGCTGGATATGAGTCAACAGTGTGCTCTTGTTGCCAAGAAGGCTAACGGCATTTTGGGCTGTATAAGTAGGGGCATTGCCAGCAGATCGAGGAACGTGATCGTTCCCCTTTATTCGACATTGGTGAGGCCTCATCTGGAATACTGTGTCCAGTTTTGGGCCCCACACTACAAGAAGGATGTGGAAAAATTGGAAAGAGTCCAGCGGAGGGCAACAAAAATGATTAGGGGTCTGGAGCACATGACTTATGAGGAGAGGCTGAGAGAACTGGGATTGTTTAGTCTCCAGAAGAGAAGAATGAGGGGGGATTTGATAGCAGCCTTCAACTACCTGAAGGGGGGTTCCAAAGAGGATGGAGCTCGGCTGTTCTCAGTGGTGGCAGATGACAGAACAAGGAGCAATGGTCTCAAGTTGCAGTGGGGGAGGTCCAGGTTGGATATCAGGAAAAACTATTTCACTAGGAGGGTGGTGAAACACTGGAATGCGTTACCTAGGGAGGTGGTGGAGTCTCCTTCCTTGGAGGTTTTTAAGGCCCGGCTTGACAAAGCCCTGGCTGGGATGATTTAGCTGGGAATTGGTCCTGCTTTGAGCAGGGGGTTGGACTAGATGACCTCTTGAGGTCCCTTCCAACTCTGATATTCTATGATTTGTTGTGTTTGTGTGTGTGGTAGCAGTGCTTCTTCTGTGTTACTATTTGTATGTTGTGCTGCTGTGTGTGGTAGTTTTGTGTGATGATGATGCTTCTCTCATGTTTGTGTGTAATTGTGTGTTGTATGGTTATGTTACAGTGTCTTGTGACAGTGCCTCTCTCTTGTATTACTGGGTTGCAGGGCTGTGTTGTGGGGTGATGGGGCTGTATGTGGTTGTCTTTCTGTATACGGCAGTGTACGTCTGTGTGGCTCTGTGAGGCTGGGTTGCTGCATTTGTAGATGTGTGTGTGGTTGACACACACTGGGTGTACCAGTGTGTGCTGTGGTGTTGCAATGTGTGGTTGTGTTGCAAAGTGTGCAGTGTTGTGGTGCAGTATGCATATGTGCAGGTACAGTTGTGGGGTGCAGTATGCATGCATGTATGCACACACAGTTGTGTTGCAGTGTGTGTGCAATGGTGGTGCAGCATATAGTGATGGTGCACTATGCATGTGGTAGTGTGCAGTGTGTGATGCAGTATATGGTGATGGTGCAGTATGTGTGTTGCAGCATGTGTGCGCATGCCGTGGGGGTGCAGTGTATAGTTGTGGTACAGTGTGCATCGCAATGTGTGGTGGTGTTGCACTGTGCAGGTGTGTTACAATGTGTGGTGCAGTGCGGTGCAGAGTGTAGTGGGGTGCAGTGGCAGTGTGTATTGCAGTGTGCTGTGGGGGTACTACAGTGTGTGCATTACAGTGTGTGTTGGGGTGAAGTGTGGGGTTGTGGTGCGGTGGGGATGCAGTATGTGATTGTGGTGCAGTAGTGCATTGCAGTGTGCGGTGGGGATGCAGTGTGAGCGTGCCCTGGGGTGCAGCGCGCGGCCGAGCTCTGGCTGCAGGTGGCAGTGAGGGGATTGATCCGCTCCCGCACGTCGGCGATGATTTCAGCAGCCGCCTGTCCCCCAGCCCAGCCGGGGAAGGCTCCCGCCCCGCTCTCGCCAGAGAGCCGGACCGCCCGGGGCCAGGCCGGCGCCGCCGCAGCAGCCGGGGCAGAGCCGCCGCAAGCAGCGAGGTAAGGGGGCTCCGCGGGGGCGGGCGCTAACCGGCCCCGAGTCCCAGCGCCTGGCTGCCCGGATGGCGGCGCCCGTGGGGCCGCAGACGGGCTCCGCTGGGGGAGGGGGGGTTCACATCTGGGAGGAGAAAACAACTGGGCAGGGGGGGCGCACACAGCGGTGCTCGGCACCTGCGGAGGAGGGAGCGCCGGGGCCGGCAGGGAGGCTGCGGTGCCGGGCGCGCCAGGGGCCCTGCGTGCATCCTGCCGGCTGCTCCTGCCTGGCCCCGGTTGGGGAGTCCGGGGCCACCCGCCAGGAGACGGCCGCGCCGCCCTCTCCCCCGGACCCGGCGCCCCCCTAGGCTCAGCGACTCCCTTTCCCGGGGGGGAGGGCAAGCGGGGCAGCGCTGCCCCTGCCCCAGCGGCTCCGGGTCTGTACCCGCGCTGCGGGAGCGGGGCTGTATTTGTGGTGCTGTGGGGTGGGCATGGCCCTGTTCACCAGGGAGCCTGTAGGGTGGGGGGAGGGGCCGGCTCTGACTGGGGCCTTTGCCTTCTTTTACCGGGCGGGGAAGGTCTGCCCTGCGTGCAGGGACTGGGGTCTGTCTCTGGCCCTGGGCCCCTCTCTGTAAATGCCTTATTGACTGGGAGGGCTCCTGTACTTTAGGGAAAGCCCTGCCTCAGCTCCTAGGGGATGAGGTGTGTGTCCTGTTAGGTCCCTCTCATTCCTAACATCTGTGATTCAGTGACTCATGCTCTTTTGTGGGCTAATCTCTGTGCTCTGACTTTTTTTTTCTTTGGCTGTACAGGCTTCATCCACCATGGACTCACCTTGCCCCAAACCTCTGAGTTGAGGCACTGGACTCCCCTTTTGGGGGTGGCAGTGTGTTTATTTTTGTGAAGATGAACCTGACAGACAGGCTGCAGGACTGGGACGACCAAAAGCGCCTAGATCCTTTCAACACCTCGCTACAGCCACTGCACTCTCTCAGTGGGAATTCCACCTCTTCCTCTTTCCAGGGGGATCTCCAGGAGATCATCCACACAGCCACGCTGGTCACCTGCACCTTTCTACTAGCCATCATCTTCTGCCTGGGGTCCTATGGCAACCTCATTGTCTTCTTGTCCTTCTTCGACCCAGCCTTCAGGAAATTCAGGACTAACTTTGACTTTATGATCCTCAACTTGTCCTTCTGCGACCTCTTCATTTGTGGGGTAACTGCTCCCATGTTTGCCTTTGTCCTGTTTTTCAACTCTGTGAATGGTGTTCCTGATGCTTTCTGCTTCACTTTCCACCTCACCAGCTCTGGCTTCATCATCATGTCTCTCAAGACAGTGGCTGTGATTGCCCTGCACCGGCTGCGGATGGTGCTGGGGAAGCAGCCCAACCGAACTGCCTCCTTCCCTTGCACTCTACTGCTCACCTTGCTCTTGTGGGCCACCAGCTTCACCCTGGCTACCTTGGCCACCCTGAGAACCCGCAAATCCCGCCTCTGCCTCCCCATGTCCAGCCTGATCAGTGGCGAAGGGAAGATCATCCTCTACTTGTATGTCAGTGATTTCATTTGCTGTGTAGCTGTGGTCTCAGTCTCCTATATCATGATAGCCCAGGCATTGAGGAGAAATGCCCAAGTGAGGAAATGTCCCCCCATCATCACAGTAGATGCCTCCAGACCCCAGCCTTTCATTGGACCTCCTGCTTCAGGAGGGGTGGATGGGGTGCAGTGTGCTGTGCCTGCTTTGTACATGAACCAGAACTACAACAAGTTGCAGCATGTTCAGACCCATGGCTACAGTAAGAATCTCAGCCAGCTGCCAGCTCCAGCAGCCACCAGACTCCAACTGGTGTCTGCAGTCAATTTGTCCACAGCTAAAGACTCCAAAGCAGTGGTGACATGTGTGGTCATTGTCCTCTCTGTCTTAGTTTGCTGTCTCCCCCTGGGGATCTTCTTGGTGCAGGATGTGCTGTCCAGTAATGGTGGTTTCATCCTCTACCAGTTCGAGTTGTGTGGATTTACTCTCATTTTTTTCAAATCTGGATTAAATCCTTTTATATATTCACGGAACAGTGCTGGACTTAGGAGGAGAGTCCTTTGGTGTCTCCAATATTTAGCCTTTGGTTTTTTCTGCTGCAAGCAGAAGACAAGGCTTCGAGCCATGGGCAAAGGGAGCTTGGAAGTCAACAGAAACAAGTCATCCCATCATGAAACCAATTCGGCATACATGTTGTCTCCAAAACCTCAGAAAAAGTTTGTGGATCAAGCTTGTGGTCCTAGTCATTCTAAGGAAAGTGTGTTGAGTCCCAAGGCTTCTGTTGGACATCAGCACTATGCACAGAGCAGCTCAACCCCCATGAATACCCGCATTGAACCTTATTACAGCATCTATAACAGCAGCCCTTCCCAGGAAGTGAGCACCCCAAATAGCTTACAGCCAGTAAAGTCTACTTTTGGATTTGCCAAATCCTATATTGCCATGCATTATCATACCACTAATGACTTGGTGCGAGATTATGACAGCACTTCAGCTAAACAGATTCCTGTCCCCTCTGTTTAACTCGGAGGATGATGTCAGAGAAACTTGTCCACACTTCATCTGGTTGTCTGTCTCCTCTTGTTTGTTTTTATTCATGATTATTCTAAACTCAAAGGTATAGTATTATATCTGATTTTGTTATACAGTTGCCAATTTATAAATTATTATTATTGTTAATATTCAGTTTATTTAGAGTTGAACTAAGCAGTAGAATACTGTTTCCACGATATTTTCTTGAAATTGTATGATTTTCCATTAATAAAAAGGGCATCTTTTAGATTTGTACTTGGAATAGTTATATTAGGGTGTTTTTGTTACTAAATTTTATGCTGAACACTGTAAGTGTTGAAAGTGTAGGTTTAATTACATCATGTGGCAAAGTATGTAAAGAAAACAGATTTTGCCAACATTATGGTTTGTTATATATTTGCTGTATTTTTAAGAACGTAGAAAACCATGTTTCCAGTGAATTGGGTGGATGCTTAAGGATTTATCTTGATAATTTAAGTATAAAGTTTGTTTTACTGCAGGAGTTGAAAGAATGAATAATATTCCTATAGCAAGTGCCAGACTGAGTAAATTTTTCTATGGTTCTAATGTGAAATCCTGGCTCTATTGAAGTCAATGGAAAATTCTCACTGACTTCAGTGGGATCAGGATTTCACTCCTGGTTAGTTATAAATGGCAGTATATCACTATCTATTAGGAAAGACCCTTGCAAGAGGCATTGTGCCTTGTTATATGGTAATCTTAATTTTTGTTATACCTTGATTGTAGACATTGGTGTCATATAATACCATTTTAGTGGTATAT
The DNA here is from genome assembly GCF_013100865.1 of Trachemys scripta elegans. Classification (NCBI taxonomy): domain Eukaryota; kingdom Metazoa; phylum Chordata; order Testudines; family Emydidae; genus Trachemys; species Trachemys scripta. Next base: position 31,427,807 of record NC_048300.1, on the reverse strand, counting down.
GGAGAAATGATTTTCAACTGATAAAAGTTAACTTGCAATGCCTAAATTATAAGTTTCACTTGAGGATACAAATGACTATTGCAATATCACCGTGCTGGCATTTATTGCTAATGCAATAGCCTATGTAATTTTCTACCTTACAAACTGTTACCTGAGGAGCAGTGTTGTTGTTTGTTTTTTGTCTATGACTTTATATATTTGGCAGATTAAAATCTGACATAGCCATCAAATGCGGGTAGAAATTACTAATATCTGGAAAAAACAGATTTACCAAGTAATCATAATATTACTACTCTTTTTTCAGATTTTCTTATCTACTAAAACATTTTAAAACAGTCTAGTGATGAATTATTTACCTTAAAGTCAGAT